>NW_021680816.1:79777-171404 GCF_001412515.2 Diachasma alloeum | reverse complement strand
AATGTACCAACCTTACGTTGATACACTCGAGTTAACAATTTAATATCACTCGAGATATTCACTATATTTTATTTATTGTCTCTTTTAATTTTAATAGTTTAATTGGTTTAATGTTTTTAATTTTGCACTTGAATAATGTCACTGGAAATATTTTAAATTGGTTGTGGAAAGGGACCTTTGTCAAATAATGAAATTAATCACACTAACACACACATTGATTAATGAAAACGAGTTGTTTGGATTTATTGACTATAACACGGTTTGATGCAAAACGAGAGAGTACATAGATTGAGAACAATTGTTTGATGACTGAAACTGCACAAGACTGAACTGAACTGGTAAAATTAGAATTTGAGAGAAATCAGGATGGATCCTTTCCTTCTGACTCTTGACGATAAACTGATGACTCTTTTCATCCTCGGAGAGATGTGGAAGGTAGGTGGAGACTTTGCTAAAATTCAGATTTTGGAGGATGATGTTCATTGGTTTGGACTAAGTCCAGCCTTCTTTCGAATTTTGGAAAAGGTGGGAGGCAAGGGAAATTCCCCGATCGAGGAAAGATTTTGGTTTCTGACCCTCAGTTTTATTTTCACGGTGAAATCCCTTTTTTTGTGAGTACACGGCTGGCAACGGATTAAGTTGTAAAATTTACCCGACCGACAAATTTTCCCCAGCACATGTTTTTAAATTGACGCGGATCTTGAAACGGTTCCCGAGTGAGCAATAAACCTTTCCCTGGGTTCCTTGGGGCCCCAAATACAACCCCACATGTGGATTGCTCTGGGTCTGGGCCAGGAATTTGGTTTATAACCACAAAAAATATTTTTTCTTCGAAAGAAGAGAAGTTTTATTGATGATTCTTTCCCCGTTCGTGTCATTTCCCTCACTGACCAGATTAGTTATTTAAAAAATGTAGTGATTTATCTTCCGACCTTCCATATCTCTCCGCTACCTTTTAATATAATATATTATTTAATATATTATTTTTTAAAGAGAAAGAAAATTAAAAATTGTTAATGATTATAAAAATAAAAAAAAAGAAAATTAATTTTCGTTGGAGACGGAACAATATACATAGGCAGATACTTCACCGAATAACGTGTTTTTGACAACATCTCTGATCAATTCGTCTTTTTTTATATCGAAAACTCGTGACACAATATCTGGTCTGTCAGATGCCATTTGGCCTGGTAATACATTTTCTTTAATTTCAATCCAATTAGGATTGCAAGTCATAGTGATAAATAAATCGGGTTTACCAAATTTTCGTACAATAGCCATTGCATCTTGATAATTTTGCAACATATTACGTGGGGACCCTGTAAATGTCGATGGAAGGATGACCATTTTTCCTACCTGACTATCAGTATCATTTGCGCGTCGCTGTAAGTGATCTACTAACCCTTGGTATGATTCACTGCGTAGAGTCTTTTGATTTTGTCTGCAATAGTTCATTCTATCCTTTTCAATTTTAACATAACTATCGACAACCCACTGCTGGTATAATCGTCCTCCTTGCAGGATTATATTATTGTCTCTGTCAGCCATTCTATATTTAGTATATGCAGCTCGTGATACTCTTTTGTCTCTATTCACGCAACGTAAATTCGCATGCCAACCTCTCGTACCATAGGGATAAAACAGAGGGTAAATCCATGGTTCAACGTTAGGGTCCATGGAATTGATAAATTGAAGTTCTTTGGTATGTTTATTACGAACTGAAACATAACATTCTGGTATATCACCATCCGCTGCAGTCGTAAAAATGGCAGCTACTTCATTAATTTTTTGTAAATTATAGCACCTGTTGTCCATTCCAGGTTTGAGTGAAAATATTAGCTGCATTTCGGGTTCCTTCTCGGTATCCAAATCTCTCATAGATTGAAGTTCTTCATGCATCATTCGATAAGACTGAGCAAATAGATTACACTGACGAAGGCAATCATCTACCGCTTGAACTACTTCATGATTCAATGTGGATATCAAATTGCATCGTATGTCTGTAGCTTCGTTTTGATCAATTATGAACAGTTGGCCATAGGAGGGAGTTTCATTTGATTCAGGGTAGAGACTTTTATTGAATTGATAATACACTTGACCATGCAGCTTAAAACAAACGGGGTCTGGTCGTCGATCAGAAAAATCTACTAAATTAGCATTGAATGATGCAAATGCAAACGCATTATTATAACAACGTATTCGTTCATGAAAATGCCTTGATTTTTCGTGAGTACCATTGAAAAGATCTTGTAAAATAGTTGGTGGATTGGGGAAAGCTTCAAGAGCAACTTCTCCATGACTACAACAATCGTTGAATGAATCTTTGCGAACTTTTTCAGCCGGAAAATGTTTAGCATTGCAATGACTACACCGAATATTCATTGGACCAATATAATGTTCTTCGATATCTTGTACTGAAGTATCCCGAGTAGTACTTGGCCGATTTCTTTCTGATATATGAGGCTGATGATTGTTGGATCATTCATCTATGGTAGCAGGATTGGTACTAACGTTTATTTGCAAGTTGACTGGAATTGAAACTTCCGTGACTATAACTTCTGTGACTATATTATTATCATGATTTCTATCCTCAGAAATAATATGTTTAATTGTATTTTGAGGAATGCTATCTGAACGTTGAGTAACCGATGATGGCAGACAGGAATCGATTTCATGGATTATACGATTTGAACTATGTTGTTGATTGCGAAGTTTCGCCCGACGTTCACGCTGACACGCGGCATTCTTTTCTCGTCGTATTGCCTGTATATTTGTTCGTTGAATCACCTGTCTACTAACGTAATTGTGTTCATTGGCTATCAGAGAATTCCTTCCGTTTGGATGGATATCATTATGAACTTGGATAGCTGATAATCCAAGAGAATTATCAGATTCCAAAAGCGAATGACTCGAATTATTCTGTAGATTGCGACATTTAGCACGATATTCGCGTTGATACGCTGCGTTTCTCTCACGTTTCATTCTTTTATATTCTTCTTCTTCTTCCTTTGTGCGTCAGATTTTTTTTCTGGGCATTTTAGAATTTACAATAATGGAATTATAGATGGGAGATATATGGATGGATATGAGAGAAAAAGAAAACTTCTTTTATTTAATTCACAATACACCAAATGATGTAATTATCTTTATTGTTTTCCAATATGATTTAATTGATGTTGTATTTCACGTCATTAAATCTAAACAATAAGAATATAAAATAGAGAATGAAATGATCGAATGTACTTGAAAAAATTAAATTATTCCTCCGGTGAGATTGTGAAATGAATTATAATTTATCGTTAAAATGTTATAATCTTTTTGGTATTATTATATTCTGGGTAATGTTTCTTTTATAAATTTTGTAAAGGTTTCTTTAGGTAAAAATACTGGTATATTTATCGGTATTTATCTGTATTATCGGTAATTTTTTTATCGGTATTTTCTTTAGCTTCGCCGACCTTCCGTATGACTGGACACTGCTGAAACTGAAAACAATAAAAATGATGATGTGATATTTCACTTAATAAAGACTTACTTTAATATAACACATTGATACGTATGGAAAAATGTAATGAAAAATGCTAGCGGATTCGTTAGAGAATTCTTTTGCAATTCTATATAAATTCCATGGAATTTCTAGGCTTCTATCTAGGCTACCCATAGTATATATACAGATTTATGCAGAGTTTAGAGATATTACCGTTTAGCCGTTTGTTCATGAAAAAACTTGCAAATACGATGACTCAATAAAAAATGATCATAGCGATTTGAAGTTTGATCATTGCGATTTTAAATAAAATCGGCCTAGTGGTTCGCGAGATATTCAATTTTTTGTAAAAAATCTATTTTGTCAAACATCGTGTGAACTACTTATCGAATTTCATCTTTTTCTTCAAAATACTTGAAAGTTTTAAAGATAATCTTATTTTTCTGCTTTTTTTCAGTCGTCTGCGGCTGATAACTTGACAGAAAAAACAATATTATCAAATTAAAAATTGACATGTATATCTCTCTTATAATATGAAATGTCCGTAGTTCAAATGGACACTATCGGCACAGAGGTTTAGGAGATATTGATGTTTTTGTATAAATCCATTTATTTGAAGGGTCAACTACTTTCTTCTGAACATCCTGTAAATTATGGATGCAATAGAATGGCCTTTCAGTCCTCTAATATATTTTCCTCTAGAAGCTCACTACGAATGAAATTCACCGAAATAGAAATGAAAAGAAAAAAAAGCATACTAAGGAAAAACTGACGGTCACTCGCCTTTTATCTGATAGGCTCCTATCCCTGTTTGTTTTTTTAAATGAAAAATATGGAATAGAATCGACGCCAAAAACACAGAATTTTTCAATAAAATTCCTATAGAAGGTATATAGAATTCCAATGGAATTTTCTAGCGAACTCGTTACAATTATCCATCAGATTTTTCAATGCGGAGAGTGATATACTCACAGCGTTTATTCCATTTACTGCCTTGTTGTTTGAGTGATGGCTCGCTGAGCAAAAATGAGAAAACTGACTGCTCTGAAAATAAACAATTATTATATATTCAGACAATTTTGTAGACGTCGTACGCATTTAATATTTCACTTTTTGGGGCAAATTTCGTCGAACTCTCTTTACGGAATGAAAAGTAAGAAGAATAATATAATTATGTAATCATTAATAGACAACTTACTCACCGTAACCTCAATTCACTACATTAAAACCCACGTTTCCAGTCAGACAGAACTTTTCGTGTTGGACTGACGTAAATTTTGATCAACTTAGATGAGTGAATCAATGTATTACTCAACAATAACCATAAGAGTTATACAGAAATAAATTTACACGTTATTTTTAATGATAAAAGGTTAAAATGATCGATAATAATTGTCGATACGTTGTATCTATATATATATGTAGATAAAGCATTTAGACAGAGCAGCTATATAGTGCTGCCATCTGTTTTGTACAGAAAAAACTACAGTTTACTATCTAGAAAAATTCAACAAATCGAATATATTTTTGATTTTTATTTGACAATAACAACATTTTTAATCACATGAGCCATAATTGACATCGAGATCTTCTTAAAATTATATTGAGTCTTCAAAATGTATCCATCAGTCGTTGAAATTAGTCTTTCTTATCTTTCTTTCAAACAATCAATGTCATGAAAGTAGTTTTTCCCTCATATTGATCATGTTCTTGACTTATCTCTATTTGAAAATAAACATCTCGTTCCCAACAATCATATCTGACATTAAGTCTTTGTTCAAATAACATTGAGTCATTACAGGATTTTCTAAATCTAAATATATTATGGATTGTTTATTGTCGAATTTGTTCAACAATATCGCAAAGGAATACTGAAAAGACATTTCGGAACATACAATTATAAAACTTTGCAGTTTAGATAATATTGTTACATGACAAAATATAAAAAGAGATCTATTTTTCCCAATCATTCATTAGAAATCCTTCAAACTAAAAAAAAATACACATAATGAATAAAAATAAACAAACTGCGAATTTACATGCCTTTCAAAATTTTGTGAATAAACTCATCAAGAAAAACACTATTACATTGTTTTTTTTAAGACGAAAAACACATTTTTCTGGAATAAAAAATCTTATTTTACGATGAAAAAACGTCTGTTCTGATTTAAAAATTCTCATTTCCAATTTGAATTATTGAAATCATCAGAAAACCGATAACACATTTTTTCTGTCTAAGTACACATATCTTATGAATTTTTTGAATCTAAATTATTCCATAGCATCGCAGACAAATACTGCTGGACAGACTCATAATTACAAAATCGTTTTTATCGCTAAAAAAAACGAAATAAAAAAAATTAGCAGTTGTCGCTTGATTGTTTCCCAGAACAATGAAAAGAAAAAAAAACAAACAAAAATTGGACCTTTTTTTCTAATGAATTATGAGAAAATATTAATAAAATTACAAAAATAAATGAAATAATCAACAAACTGTAATTTTCATACATTTTGGAATCAAATATTTCCGAAGAAGCCTATATATAGAATATTTCAAGTCTTTTCTATTCAAGATCTTGTATTTTTTTATATTAAAAATACATCTCTTGCTGAAAACAATATTTTGGTTTCTAACGGCTCTAGTTATTAGTTGAATCCTTGAATATATAAAAATATTTCATAAATTCTTATCATAAAAATTTTTTAAATTGTAAATTATACCATTAACACATATTTGGCAGTCTCAATAAACTCATTGCCTTCCTGACTACAAAAATGGAATGATGAAAATCTGCAGTTTTTATTTTCTTGACAAATAAAAATAATTGAATAAATAAAAAACGAAAATTGCATTATTTTTCTCCCAATCAATAGTGAGACATGCTTAAGGATGCAAAAAAAAACATACCCAAGGAAAAAAAAACTGCAAATTTTTATACATGACAACATGTAATACTTTTCGCGCATAGTATCCTCATTCACCATCTGTCTTCTCGTATAAAAATATAAATATCTTATTCTCTACAACAGTTACATACGACATCAAACAACATTGAATCATTAAAGAATTCTGAAACTCTAAATCTTATAAATTGTCCATTATTGAAATTGTTGAATACATCACTAAGAATCACAGGGCAGACTTCAATAAAATAGTTGTTTTCAGTGCAAGAATAAAATGCTGAAAATCTGCAGTTTTCATTTTGATGACAAAGGAAACCGAAAAAGTTGAAAAGGAAAAAAAACTGAAAAGAGATCATTTTTTCTCATCACTTATGAAGAATTCTCAATTAAAAAATGCAAATTTTCATGTATTACACAATTAAACAGTTTTAATGAACAATGTCCCAATGAAGTCAATGAAACTGCCTTACCCTCTGAATTTAAAAATCTTGTTGATATTCTTGTCGGTTAAAGTGCTTGAAACATATAATCTTTTTGATAATATATTAATCCAAATAATATTGATATATTATGAATTTAAGAATTGAGTCTAACTGTTCTATTATTAAGAAAAACATTTTTTGGCATCCTGTCATTTTTTGTGAACTTCATAAAAAAACAATGGACAATAATCACCAAATGAAATGCAGGGAGAAAATGCGCCGTAATGAGTCTAATCTACTTTTTGTTTCTGAAAAAAGAAAAATATATTAAATGCAATATTTGAAGAACGTATTGAAAAATTATACTCCACAAATCAATGAATTTCAACTACCTTTCCGGTTTCGTCTTCTGGATGGTCACCTGCATCTCGTTTGGAAGTCAAAGGGGGTGACTCAACTGCATCGTCCATTTGGTCCTCCGTCATCATTGGAGCGAAAGGGACAACTGTAATTTCTTCCATAGATTTAACATTTATAACAAATGCATCCGCACGACGATCAATGGTCCCCTTGACATCAAGCTTCATCCCTTCCACAAAATCAGGTCTGGGTACAAATGTCGTCACATGTACCGTCATCCTGTACACATCTGTGCAAATCATGCCACATCTGTAGCTGGCCCCGTTAGCAATGTTTACGCTCCTGAAATGTTCCTTTAACCATCCGGAAACGATAACCGGTGAGCTCGCTGTGCACACGTCTTTCATTTCGATACGTTCGAATGTGGCAACTTCCTTCTTTTCGTCGGAAGCACCGTTGGCAACATCAAATGTCCCAAGAATTTCCAGAGTGCTTCCACGTCCGAACTGGAATTCTTTACTGCTCACGGTATCTCCTGATCGGCGATAAGTGGGGTTAGCTTCTTTGATTACTCCACCTGTGATCTTCAGGATCTGAGGAAATAAATCGACAATTTTTTACTTTTTAAAAATTTGCATACAATTTCCATTTTTGGGGATTGAAAATATAGTGAATGATTTGAAAAACTATGAGTTCAAATAATCCAGTTTGGCAAGCGATCGGACCCAAAAAAAAAGAAGACTCCAAACCAAAAGAAATGACAAATAAATTTTTGTTAAAATTGTGTTTTGTTTTTTTTTTTAAATCAGATTTTTTTATTTTTTTCTGATTTTTGTTGAAAATTATTTTCTGCTTTTTTTATAACTGAGTCTAATTTTAGTTTGTAGGGATTAAATTCGTGATGAATAGGGTAGAAAATTCTGAATTGAAAAAAACACTTCATAGGTAATTCGAAAAAAAGAAGACAAAAAAGTGACTGCAAATGAATTTTTGTTTTAAAAATTTTGATTTCTGTTGTATTGCCTGATTGGATATAATTTCAATTTCATGGCGTTATAAATGTGATAAAATTATGAGATTAATTATTTGAAAAATTGAGGTTAAATTTAATCAATTTTATGAGGTTAAATTTAAAGTTTAATAAATTTTTGTGGGCAGTCGTAAGCCCAATGAAAAAAATATGAAAAAAGTAGCAAAAAATAATGAATTTTCTTTTTATGACTGGAAATTAATGGAAATGATTAGTTTAGTACCTGATACATGGAAATTTCTTTCTTGTATTTGAGGGCGTCGTCTCCCCAAAAAATGATTCTAACCCTCTTTTGATCGTTATTGTTCAAGATACATTTGTAAATCCACTTCGATGGTGATTTGGGCAGTTCTCTGGTGCCTTCGATGCAATCGACATATCCCGTAATTTTCCTGAAAAAATAAAACCCATCAATTCTCTGTCTCCAGCACGTGGGCATGAGAGGTTACGTGCATTAATAAAGCAACTCTCTATCATTTCAGAGATATTCCCCAAAAATATTCACATCAATGTTGCCCCTGCATTAAAGTGGTCGATGGCTTTGCTCGTGGTGAACTTGACCGGTGGCGATGCCATTATTTTCGCTGGATGAATTTTATTATTCGTAAGATCGTGGCGATATTTAACCGTTGGAGATTTTGAATACCAAATTCACCCGACACCAAACGAACGTCCCGGGCCCGAAATATTCCGAATATGATCGAAAGCGCACGATTTTGACGCAATTGCCAAGGTGGCCGTGGTGGCGCGTCGGTTTCAGTCTTACGGTGACAGTGTTTCGAGTATCGACATACATATATCGAGATATCGAACTCGATATCCTTTCTCCTTTTTACGATAGGAACTGTTGCGACGCTGTCGCATGTTGGAGCTGCTCGCGCAGAAATTTCAGTCGACCAAAAATTTTCAATGTTTTTTCAACTTTTCGTTCCAAATTATTGATTTGATCGATTTAAAAAAATATAGCGATTGTGCGTTTGATCATTTTTTAACTGTGTGCAAAGTTTCATCGCGATAGAAGCATTTTTCCGACTTTTTTCTAAGATGTTGTGAATTTCCCATAACAACACGGGTTAAATTGCTTTTTTTTTTAAATCATAACTTTGTTCTAGGGTATCAAAAAAATCTGGAATGTTTCATACACTGAGAAAAAAATTTATTCCTTCCACGAAAATGTTATTGGTGATATCTTTTTCATACTCTTAGTAGAAGAAAATATCTCTTTTGGAACGTATTTCTCCAGGCCAGTCATTTCCAGGTGCTCCGAAATCAGTTTCAAGCGTGAGAATTATGGTGATCTATAAGAATATTCTTCTGCATATGATCTCGAAGAAACTCCAATAATAATTATTAACATTTGGAATTATTCCAATTTTCTTTACCTGAGAAAATCGCCAATTTGTAAAATCCGGAAGATATCGGAGAACATTTTGTCAAGGTCATATGTAGCATAATAATCAGATTGTTCAATATCACTGTAATTTTTTAGGATAGACTTGGACTCTCTGAAAATGACTGTCCTGGAAAAATTCGTTCTGAAAAAATATTATCTTCTGACGAGAATATCAATCCTTGGCAGGAATAATTTTTTCTCTCAGTGTACGGTTCTATATTCTAATAGATTGGAGATGCTTTAAAAAAAATTTCATCAATTTCTTATATTTTTCAGTGCATGTAGAAAATCCTTAAAGAAGTCTTCCATAGTTTTCAGAAACGCCTTGAATATTGCGCAAATTCTGATGGAGGACACTTCGAGAGTATTTACCATTAGTCATATGCCCTCGAATGTGTTTGATCAATTCGTTCACCGTGTGAATTTTTATTTTAAAAAACATGCAACACTAAATTTGCAAAGTCTATTGTGTCTACAAACATAATGGTCCTTTCTTTCCTACATCAATCAACACTTAATAAAATTTTCCGTGATTTGACGTGAGAAATTTCAACAAAATCTTGTAACCGCGTAGTTACTCTACAAAAACCAATTCCATTGCCAATAAATCCATATAATTCGCTGTCGAGCCGGACCAAATTAAATTTCGAGCAGTTTTCGACTTTCATCTGAGTTTGGTACAATACTTGGTACAACGGCAGCTAACCGTATTCATTAAGGTCTCCCCAACCAGCTATATAACCAAGTTCGTTTGGTTGTGCACCGTGAGTTGGTAATGCGATAGGTTTTCGTGTGGGCCCTGGTACTATAGCTTTTTTGAGCTAGAGAAATGAAAGATAGTCTTGAAATTATATCCAATCACCTGAACAAGTTTGTAATATATCAATGATCGACTTACCATCAGAATAGCTATATCATGAGGACTCACGGTGACATTAAAATTGAAGTTTCTGTGAATATGTATTCTTTCAACTTCGCGAGATTTTTTTAAACTCCCGTTATTGTTACCACCCGTGTACACCCTAATTTCGTTTTTAGGCAAAACTTTAGCAGATGTGTAGGAATTCGAGCGTTCGTTGAGAAGACAGTGCGCAGCAGTTAACACATGTCTATTAGAAATCAGACTACCACTGCAATTCCTATCTCGGCCCCGTCCAATCGAGATGTAGAATGGGAATTCTTCAATTTTGGCAATGGTACCACCGACAATTTTCACCGGTGACTTCGCATTGACGGCTATAATCAGAAATCACGAATGCGATCAGCATTACTTATGGCCATTTTAAGAAGTGAAATGAATACTATGTGCTGTATACTTTCTCTAAAACCAAAAATATCCACTCAACAATAAATCTAAATTATTGAAAGCAATACGGTGTCATAACTGGGTCTCGTTTCTTAAGGGTTCCATAACTTGGTCACTGACGGTACATACAGATATCACAATTTAAAGTTGATTCCAAAAGTTCCACTTTACCCCACTCTCCCCTGCTCTGAATTGGATTTGAGGGAAAAATGTTTTGATTCATAAGTTTCAAGTAATAATGAAAGGGAGGTTGCCTGAGGGGTTTTACAATGTACTTGAATTGTCAATTGAACATGGCTATTCAATTTTCATCTGACTGTTCATGTTTTTTTTCAAATTTTTACCTGATAGTTGGATTAAAATTCACAACTTTCATTCATGTTCTTATCGAATTACCCTGTTAAAAAAATTTAGCTGAATTTTCCGGAAAAAAATTGGAATTCGATTTACGGGTAAAATGTCAATGGAATGTCAAGTTTCTCTGATAATTCAAGTACCCAGAAAACAAGATGCCGACATTTTTCCGGAAAATTGTCGACATAGCATCCGAAATTTTACAGCTGAATTGGCGACCAAATTCCGAAAAGAATTTCCGAAACTTAACAGCGAAATTGTCGTCAAAATGACGAACGCTCATGACCATGTTCATCGTCAAATTTTTTCGTTAAATCTACCATCAATGTATCATCCAATTTATCGGCAAAATATCTGCAAAAATTGGACGATAACACGTCACCAAAATTATCGGCAAAATTTCCGCAAATATTAAACGACAACATGTCGTCAAAATTATCAGCAAAAATCCCGCAGAAATTGAACGACAACATGTCGTCAAAATTATCGGCAAAATTTCCGCAAAAATTGGACGACAACATATAGTCAAAATTATCGGCAAAATTTTCGGCACAAATAGGACAACAACATGTTGTCAAAATTATCGACAAAATTCCCGCAAAAATAGGATGACAGTAAGCCATTAAAATTATCGGTAAAATATCTACAAAAATTTGACGACAACATGCCGTCAGAATTATTCGTAAAATTTTCTCTTGGTTGATGAAGGCCTCTCATTTGCCCTTTCATTGGAAAAGTGATTTCTGAAGAAGGAACGAATATATTTCTGTAGCAAAATGGTAAAACGAGGTAAGTGCATTCTCCACATCTTCTTAAAACTCGTATTATCTCACTAAGGAATGATTTTAGAAGAAAATATCAAATAACATTCTTTGTTGGAAAAATAATCAGCTACAAAAATGGTTTTGTGACTTTCTCTCCTAAAATCAGTCCTTACTGATATGAGATAATCCGAGTTTTACGAAAATAGGAAAAATACACTTACTTCATTTTACCACTTCGCTACAGATTTTATCTTGATTAAATTTTTGACTTGAAAAGTTATTAATTGTGCCCGGAGAGAATTTCTGTAGTAAAAATTACTTGTGCATGGCCGCGATACCTATTTTTATGGCACAAATTCCTATAAAAGCATAGCGGAAATAATTATTCAGATGTAGAAGATTTTGCTAGATGCGATATTGTAGCGAGTACTAGTTTTTAAAGACCATAAAGATATATGAATTCAAAGTAACTATTATTATGAAAGTTCGAAGCTAAAATGGAATATAAAATATCTGAAGTTCACCTTATATCTTGTGCATTTATTTGTTAATTTCTTTAAAACTCATTTGTGTAGCAAATCAAGTAACTAATTCAAGGAACGAAGTCAAAATGTAACAAGTGAGAAACAGTGTGGCAGGCCAACCAGCTCAAAGAAAAACAGCGGCGACGGACCGACGTTGGTACTTTTTCTGCACAAATTAATTATTTTCTGTTTATTATAAGAATTACACATAAAAATAATTCGGTACATGTAGGGGAGGGTGGGGCAAAGTTGAACGGTGGGGCAAAGTGGAACGGCGGGGCAAAGTGGAACGTGGGGCAAAGTGGAACAGTAGAAAAAACGAATGTAGAGCGAAATTCAGAAAACCGTTTTTTTCTCACATGATATCAGCTCAAAAATGATATTTCAGGGTTGTCAGTGACATCAGTCCACTCTGTAGCTTTTTATCTCGTCATTTAAGGGAGATAGAAGAATTTCGATGAATACATTTTTTATAGAGAATTTCAAGGGCTATAAAAAAGGTTATTATGAAAATTCCGCTATCTGCATTGCAAAAATGAAATTTCACGGTTAAGTGAGTGACAGAAGTACACTTTGCAGTTTTTGGTGAGTATCTTGTAAACTGAAAGAAATAGGACAATTCGAATGGGAACCTTTTTTATAGAAAATCTCAAGGGCTATAAGAAAGATTATTATAAAAATTCCGCTATCTCCATTGCAAGAATGACAATTCGGGGATAAGTCAGAGACATCAACTGCCAGCTGTCCACTCGGCAGTTTTAGGTGAATATCTTGTAATCTTAAGGAGAAATTCGATAGGAATTTTTTTTGTAGAAAATTTCAAAGGCTGAGAAACAGGGCATCATACAAATTCCGCTTTCCATTGGATTTCAAGATATTTGGCAGGAACTGCTTGACAACTTACTCGGAATTTGATGTTGCATTATTTCATAATTTTCCTTTTCTTCTTGACTTGTGGTGGAGCATCAATTTATCATTTCGTTTTTGATATCTGAATGTCTCCGAATCTACAGGAAAACACGAGAGTGAATCTTATTGGGATTGCCAAGGGCAAGTACTTCACTTGAAAAATGACAGGTTGAGGTTAGGTTTCACTTTCCAGCCATTCAAATTCGAAGCTAGTTCGTCTCCAGCACAATTTCGATGTTGCGAGTAGAAATCATAATTAACATTATATTTGGGATGATAATTCCCCTCTCTGAACATTATTGATATTTCTTTATTCATCGATGTACGGCGATACGGGGCATTGTTGTCCAACAGAAAAGCAGCAGCGCCCGCGTGCGCCAGTGCACAAGCGGAGGGCGAGGGAAATAATTTGAAGAAATGGGGGGAAGTAAAGATCGCAAAATTATCGAGAAGAAAGAGTTTTATTAGACTCATCAGAGTCAGTCTGTATCCGACATTTTTGGATGATGGATGAGTGTTGTTTTGGGATCCGACAGGTAAGTAAAACTGAGAATGTTTAAAACTGAAGTAATTCAATTTTTGTTGTCATAACTCTGAGTCGATTTTCGATTGAACGTAATATTTCTTCTTTAGTGAAGAAGATGGTTCGTAATAGAGACCGGAAGACAACCCATCAAACGTGGGACAGAGCTGCAATGAAAGCAGCAATTCTGGCCATTTTAGCGAACAAAAGTTATAGAAAAACATCTCATCGCTATGGAATTCCACAAACAACATTGTGCAGACGAATTCAGAAGTATAAAGCTTCTAAGTCGATGAAAAGTGCTACAAAGAAAGGTATGATATTTCCATGATTTTACATATTAATTTTTGGCTTCCCCCAAGGCGTCCACATGTTAAACCCAAATCCTCCATTTTTTTTCATAGCGAGCGGATATAGTGATGGGGGGAGGGGTTGTGTGGGGTGGAAGGATAGACTTTGACTTCCTCCACACTTTAATGACTCAGTCAATGGGTAATGGGATCAAATGATCCTTTGTTTCTATGTTGTATACACTTTCCTCCTTCTATAATGAGTCCAGGCTTAACGACCGAACATTATTTTCGATAGAAAATATATAATAGAAACTGTCATTAGTAATATCACGAGACCTCAAAAATTATCGGATGTTTCTCGATTGTTTCATTGGGCAGCAACGAGAGGGAGAAGTTTTGCAGATCAAAATCCCGAGCGCTTCAGCGCGAGGGATTTTTGTGCAAAACTTATCCCAATCTTTACTGTATAGGGAAACAAGAGGGAAACATCCGATTCATTTTTTAGGTCGAGTGGTATTCGGAGGATTATTTTTTTCATTCGGATTTGGCCAAACTCTTAATTTTATTATCAGAATATTTGACAGTTATCTGGTTATGAGAACAACTGAGAAGCTCCACTAGCATTTGTTCAAAATTGTCAAAAATTGTCAGCAGAATTTTTGACAATTTTTGAGCAATGCTACGCTCGGATTGGCGAGAATCCGGATGAAAAAAATAATCATAGAAAAAAATCAGAAAAGCAAATTTAAAAAACTCGAGTGGGTGGATTTCTATAGAAAATAGGGGAGGATAGGGCAAAATGGCCCACCATCCTGTACAGCCTAGTTATGACTGATGTTTTCATGCGAAATACTTGCATTTGATATAAAATATTTCCCCAATATGATTTCAATCGATAATTCAATGTTTCCATCCAAAAAACAGAACAGTGGGAGAAATGGCCCACTTTTTATCATGAAAAAAAAAATTACACACTAATTTTACATTCAATTCCTTCAAATTTCCTATACTATCTCCAATCCGTAACTAATGGCTTCTCGTATTTAATTCACATAAATCCCCAATAACTCTACGAACTCGGCTCCAGAAGGATTGAAAGAAACAAAATACCGATCCCATTTAGACTATTCCTCATTCATCACTCAGCGACGATCAGCGAGTCCAGAAAACCCTAGACTAGATCTGGATCCAAACTCCATCAATCCCACCGACTCCTATATCTCAAATTTCCAGTGTAAAATCAATTATTTCGTGTTGTTTGAAATGAAATCCGAGTCATCAACCTATCTGCATGAGAATTACGGAACTAAAGCAAAAACTGGGGCCCGAACAATTTGAGAAACTCCTACGAATCGTATGCTCCAAACACCCCGTGGAATTCAAGGCGACTAGGATGAATCCTCTAAAATAAAGAATTTGGTTGTTATTTGATATTCTTTTTTTCTATTTTCGAAAAAATTTGCAAGTGGGCCATTTTGCCCTCTCCTCTCAAAATTCATCTCGACGCTGCGAAATATTATGTGAAACATACAAAAAGTAGGAATTTTGGAGTTATTTAACATTTCTTTCCATATTCTTTATTTTTGCGTTTTTCAAAAAAAAACGAGGTGGGCCATTTTGCCCGCACTGGGCCATTTTGCCCTACCCTCCCCTACAATATAGTTTCAAAAAATTCTCCATTTAAAAAAATATTTTCCATTGATCATTTCCATTGAAGAATGAAACGCGCAGATAAGCCAAAAATTTTCAATGCCATCGGCCAAAAACAAACAGAAAGTTCAATAGGAATCTAATAGTTTTTCTTTATTCAAAGAAAAGTCAAAAAGACCCCTTTCATCTCACATTTCCCTACTCCAAGTTACGAGTATGGACGCATCCCCGCATTTTTTGCTTTGTTTATCATTTTCCTATTCCCACATTTGTTATTGATTCTCCTAATATTAATGTCTCGTGGTTTTCCTTCTCAGGATTGGGACGCTTCAGGCCCTTTTTCTCTAAAGCACAGGAGAAGGAATCGACGAGTTACCTGTTGTTCATACAGAGCAGACTTTATGGGCTCACGGCGATTGAGATGAGGTCACTGGCCTTTGAATTGGCAGAGAAAAATAAAATTGAACATCGTTTCAATCGTCGTAAGAAGCGTGCAGGTCCAGACTGGCTCCAGGGATTTGTAAAAAGGGATCGATTGCTGTCACTTCGCAAACCACAAGCAACATCTGCTGACCGTGCACATCGCTTCACGCGAGAGGCTGTGGACGAATTTTTTGAATTGTACCTAGAGATTTTCGATGAATACAATCTGTCTGCCGACAGAGTTTGGAACGTCGACGATGACCGTACCGAAATCACTTCAAAAGATCCTCGCCAGGAAGGGCCAAAAGTAAGTGGGCACTTTTGCTTCAGCAGAGAGGGGACAACTTGTTACAGTGGAGATGTGTGTATCAGCTTCAGGAGATCAGATGCCTCCCATGTTCATTTACCCTGGCAGTGCACCGATTCCAGAGGCATACGCAGTGGGTGCTCCTGAGAACAGTACTTTTGTCCGAACATCAAAAGGCTGGATCGACAAAGAGACATTTTTTATCTGGTTTAAAAAATTTGTCGCATACACGAGAGCATCGAAGGAGCGTCCAGTGGTTATGATATGTGATGGTCACCCATCACATAAGTATAATCTGGAGCTACTGCAATATGCAACGGATCACGGGGTTATCATCATCTGCCTGCCTCCCCACTGCACACATAGGATGCAGCCACTGGATGTGACGTGTATGCGTTCATTGCAGATGGCTTTTGGGAATGCAGCGACTGCGTGGCTCCGAGCGAATGCCCCGCGCAAAATAACCCATGAACAAGTTGCTGGACTGTTTGGGGAGGCCCTGGAACATGCATCTGTATCTCGAAATGCGATCAGTGGTTTCAGGAGGATCGGATTATTTCCAGTGAATTCGGACGTCTTCACTGATGAGGATTTTGTTGGAACGAATGGCTCCAGAGTTAGGACAGCTGATTCTTCTTCAGACGAGGAAGGTCATCAGTTGCCCCAGGTCAATGATGGAGAGATTCTCGAGAGAGACGACGGAATGCTTGTGCCTGACTCGGATTTCCCCGTGCCAGGCCCTTCCTATTGGAATAATCCAATTTATTGGGATAGTTCGGAGCCCTTCTCCGTCGATCGTTCCAGATCTCACTCTCCTTCGTCCCCAGATGAGTTCGACTGGCCAGCCAGATCTCAATCCCACCAGCGAAGAGACCAAAGTCCCTCATCTCAATCCCCAGTCATTTCAAAATCTCGACGTCGAAGAGTTCACCAGCTATCATCATCTGATGAGGACAATGAAGAGCCTGAAGAGTTTGAGTTTCCGGAATTCACCGACTATGTCCATGAACTCGACGATCTAATTATTAAAGAACGATTGTCCCAACCACTGTCCCAAATGTCGGTAGAGAACGAATTATCTCCAACGCCTGATCGACATGCATCGGAAGTTGATGGAGAGGTTACCGAGCAGTTTAAAACGAGAGGAGGGGATACATCGTTGGAAGACACTGGGTCGCCCTTGATTGGAGATTCTCGAATCATTCCGGATGAATATTATGACGACGGAACTGATCAAGTATCCGATTCTGATCTACTCATCCCAACATCCAGAGGGAGAAAACGAAGCACTGTGAGTGTGATATCCAACGAACCTTTCCATAAGAAATTGAAGATTTTATCTGTTGCTCAAGGGCAAGACAGAACTCGAGAGTCAATGCTGAAGAACCAAAGCTCGGGAGTCATCGAGCAAGACAGAGCATCGACATCTGGAGGAAAGCCTGACGACTTGACTGTTGGAGAGAATTCGAGTGATGAAGACGTGCCATTAGCACAGAGATTGAATTTTTTTGAATCTAGGAAGAAGATCGCAGAGAAGGAGGATCCTACACCCCAAACGGTAACGGAAGTACCTGACACATTCGACGTAACACCCGATGAGCTCCTCCCAATCAATTATGTGAAGATCGTGCCATCCCGAAGAGGTCGTAAACGAGGTCAGGCAGAAATATTGACGTCAGGGGAGTGGGTGAATGGACTGATTGACAAACATGATAAGAAGGCAAATCCCAGGCCAAGGGGTAGGCCAAGAGGCAAAAAGATTTAAGAAAAAGAAAAGTGATATTTTGTATCATATAAATTTAATTATAGGCTAATAGGTGATTATAGATTTATAAATGATTGTGGAATAATAAATGAGACGTTTGGAATATCATAATATTGTTCTTTGAATTAGTTAAATATGTAGAACGGTCCTCTAGTTCTTGGAAACCAAAATTCCCTACCGTTCCACTTTGCCCCGTGTTCCACTTTGCCCCGCGTTCCACTTTGCCCCGCGTTCCATTTTGCCCCGCGTTCCACTTTGCCCCCCCGTTCCATTTTGCCCCACCGTTCCACTTTGCCCCACCCTCCCCTATATAGTTTCTCTTAAAACATCTCCCATAGAATTTCGACGACTAAACTTGTCTCTTTTTTCATTCTATTCTTCTTTTTTTCCTAATTAAGACAATCAAACGAGAAAGCTTGAACAATTTCAGCCGAAATAATGTATAGAAGATATTTCAATAGAATATATAGAAAAAAAAACTAATTCTGTAGTGAAATGGTAAAACGAGGTAAGTCCATTTTTCATATCTTTTTGAAACTCAGATTATCTTAGTAAGGAGTGATTTTAAGAAAAAATGCTACTAGACCTTTTTTGTAGCTCATTTTCCAACAAAAAATGTATTTTGACATTATCTCCTAAATTCACGTGTTACTAAAATAATTCGAGTTTTGCAAAAATATGAAAAATGCACTTACCTCGTTTTATCATTTCACTACAGAATTCTATTGACTTTTTCCATTAGACATTTTCTCCTGAATATTTCACTCACTCGGATTTCAGCCAATCAGAACGCAGTATTTAAGGCTGTCAAAGAGTCTTATTTCGGACATTTCTAAAAAATTTCCAACAGAAACTAGTAGCTTTTCAAATGTTTCTCGTCTTTCAATGGATTTCACGGTGAACATTTTGTGTGATAGATGAACAAAATACAATGACAGCTTCAAATACCGCACTCTGCTTGGCCAAAATCCGAGTGAGTAAATATTCCGTCAAATACCACTCGTGCTTCAAAATTCATTGGATATTTTTCTCAAACTTCCCTGCTTAGAAACGAGTGTGTAAAATTTTGCAGAAAAATTTGACATAATCGTTCCTAGGCAATGAAGCTTTCGAAAAAAATCCGATAATTTTAGAGCACTAGTGGTAGTACTACTAAAAATTTCAATAGAATCGATTCCAAAAACTAACTGAAAGTTCAATAGAAATCCACCAGAATTTTTGAATTAGAAGCATTTGCTGGAAAATTGTAGTGATTCATTTGCAATTTCTTAATGACAAATATTTTTTATTCAACAGAAAAAATTTACTAATCTCAAATTCCAGTCGCTTAATTTTGGGAAAGGTCATGTGGAATATCCAACGAAATTTTTGTTATAAAATAAAGAAAATTATGGGACTAGATAGGTTTACTAATGAAAAATGGCGAAAAATTACGATGGAGACCGGACTATTTTTTTTTAAGTTTCAGAAGCATTTGATGGGAAATTCTGGTAATTTTCTAATCAATTCCCTGTGCACATGGAAGAAAGCGTTAGGTAAAGAGAGGAGTTAAATTCTCATTTTTCAATAACATTCATTTTTAATTTAATAGAAAAAAACTAGTAATTTTCCGACGTTTTTCACTCGTAATAGTATATTTCGATACGATTTCGGGAAAGGGGTTTTGGGCTCGTGGGAGGTTTATAGCACGAGTCGAAGGCGAGTGATATAATCCCACGAGTCTAAAAACACTTTTCCCGTGAGTATCGAACCCTATTTTTTATCACAATGTGCGGGAAGTGGGATTTTGCGCACGCGAAGTGTGCGTAAAATGTCATTTTACACACAGTGTGCTAAAAAAACCTCTTATCCTACAATTTTCAACGCTTTCCAACGAAATTTTTATTGGGTATTCGATATCAAATCGCGAGAAATCTAACGTGCGGAATTTGAGATTACTCAATTTTTTCTTACAAATAAAAAATAATTGTTATTAAAAAATAAAACTCCCAACTTTGTTTTAGCTACAATTTTTCTTGACATGAACAAAACATTGTAAAAAAAATTGCCAGAATTTGTCATCAAATGCTTCTGATACCTGAAAAAAGTGGTGTGACCGCCCCTCAATAGAAGAACTGATCTCCTCAGTAAATTTTTCTCTAAAATTTTAGACAAAAATCCCTTCAGTAAGTTTTTGTCTAAATTTTTGTTTTTCAGACAAAAATCTCCTTAGTGAATTTTTGTCTAAAATCTTAGAAAAAAATTTACTGAGGAGATCCCTTAAATTTTCTCATCCGTATGATTTGTCTTGGATGTTTTCAATTCTGAAGCCCCTTCACGTTGATCATCTCTCGTTTAACAAATTAACAAGAACCTTGTCAGCAGTGCTTTTCATTATCACCGCATTATTTCTGAATCTTTCATCATGGAGTAATCCAGGTACGAATTCATTAGAAAATCTAGTTATAGGAATAACCAAACCATAAGAATATTTCTTCGCATCTCAGGGAATGTGGATATCTCAAAAATCACTATTTACTAGATAATCAGGTAAAGATACTGCCGACAGAATTGTGTAGATAGGGGAGGGTGGGGCAAAGTGAAATGACGGGGCAAAGTGAAACGGCGGGGCAAAGTGAAACGACGGGGCAAAGTGAAACACACCCCATGTGACCCTTTTCCCAACTTTTTTGGCCCTTCGAGTTAGAAGAGGACAAGGATCGTTACATGACCCCAATATAACCAAAATATGACCCTCATGAGACCTCCATGTTAACCCGCTTATAAGAAAAAAAACAAAAGTTTTCTGAAATGTGTCAAATGATCATTTTTTCAAGTATTTCACTTTGCCCCGTCATTTCACTTTGCCCCACTCTCCCCTATTGATATCATTTTTTTAGAGTCCCTGAATGTAAATGTTTCAACGTAATGGCTCTTTTACTTCTCTGGATACTTAGACATCGATGGCAAGAGGAAAAAATTCGAAGTTTGAAATTTGAAATTCGAAATTTGAAATTAGAAATTCGCAATTCGAAATTTGAAATGTGAAACTTGAAATTTCAAATTTGCTGCATGTATCCCGCAACGGGACACATGTATAACTTCCCGACGCGATTTGAAATTTGTGAAGTTGAAATTTGAAATTCGTGAAGTTGAAATTTTAAATTCTTGATGTTGAAATTTGAAACTCGGGAAGTTGAAATTTGAAATTCGGAAAGTTGAAATTTGACATTCAAAATTTGAAATTTGCTGCATGTGTCCCTTAACAGGACACATGTATAACTTCCCGACGCGAGTTGAAATTCGTGAAGTTGAAATTTGAAATTCGGGAAGTTGAAATTTGATATGCAGGAAGCAAGAATTTCAACTTCCCGAATTTCAAATTTCAACTTCACTTCAATTTCAAATTCACAATTAGGACTCAATAATATTACCTAGTAGCGATAATTTCAGATTCACATCCTAACATTTACGCGTCCTACGCTATGTCGCAATAACCTTTAGATAAAAAATCTAAAAAACAAGAGGAAACTCCATGCCAAATTTGGAGTTAATCTCTTGATTTTTTCGGATGTTCGAGTGTTGGCAAGGGTTTTGAGCCGAAAACAGAAAAATGTAGATATCTCGAAAACTTTGTACGGATGGGTATATTTCGACTGATTCTGATAGGCGACATTGAGACTAATAATTTAAAAAAATGAAATCGGCTGGCTAGTTTTTTAGATATTTGCGGAGAACAATTTAGAAACGAATGAGGAATTCTCAAAAATGGCCAAACCGATTGAGCTGAACTTTAGCGCAGAGTTAATTCTAATTAATACCTTCTAATCTGACTAAATTTCAGATTTTTTAAAATCATTTTAGTCCTTTATTAGTTAGATTTTCTAGAAGTTCACCACCAGGTGGACACCCGCACATACACACATAGTTGTCAAACTTCGTATTTTGACGTTTCAGACCATTGTACATCGTTTGCAAGCAAAATTCAAAATACGAAAAATTTGAGGGTTTCAATGCTTCTGGCTCGTGATATAACCTCCCCACGGGTCAAGTTTTTGGAACACTTTTTGGCGAGAGTGATTACAACCCTCATTTTCGGCTCAGGCCGTAAATCTCACACTTGCTAAAAACCTTACTTATCATAAGTTACGTAAAAAATTTTGTATGATTGGGCATGGTAAGTGAGATTCAACGCACAAGAAATTTGCATTATTAAGTCCTCATTTTATTCATGTATATGAATACATATTCCAATGAAAATTTTCGCCCATTTTATCCGTTCACTTGCCATTGATTCTATCTGATAATTTGCCGCTAATTTCATCTGATAAGTTGCCGTTAATTTTATCCGATAATTTGCCACTAATTTCATCTGATAATTTGCCGTTAATTTTGCCTAATAATTTGCCATTATTTTTGTCGAATAAGTTGCCTCTACTTCTATCGGGTAATTTGCCGCGTACTTTATTCAATAATTTGCTGCAAATTTTATTTGAAATTTGACTCATTTTCTCATCGCCTATAAAGAGGCAATAATATTCATCATTATATTTAGAATCTACTCCTAATTTCATCATCAACTTTGGTGATGGTCATATGCGCATATCAACTTCAAATTTCTCAGTAAGTTTGGAGCAAATTTCGTTGTTAAGTTGACAGTTTAACATCAAAATATGCCGTCCTTATGTCGTCAAACTGTCGAAAAATGATCTTAAATTTATCCAAAAAACTTAGCCAAAACTTGTGGATAAATTCTAGCATATCGGATAATTTTGCTATCTGGGTAAAGTCCCATTTTTTTCGCGGCAAAAAAACGAAAATTCCACAATTGACATGAATTTTCAAGTGAACATACATATTCAGTGCCAAATTCCCTTGAATATTCAGGGAATCCCTTTAAAATTCTTGGAAATTTTTGAAAAAATTCCCTAAAAATTCAGAGGAATCTGCAATTAACTCTTGAGTGGTCGCACAATGGAGAAATCAAAGCGTTTTTTTTATTTTTTTTTTCACATGAAAATTCCGTAAGTGAAAAATTTAGAAAAATTTGTATTCCTATTTTAAACTGAATCGAACGCATTGACAATTTTTTTTTGGTCGGTACTGGCACCAATCAATTTTTAAAATGTTTTGAAAACTCGACTCGCATAAAATCCCCGTGTTTAACCTCTAAATGTAAAAATTTTGTACCTAATGAAATCGAATTCTAGGATTATCGGTCGACTATTCTTCTTTAATATTCTCCTTTCCTGTTGATTGAAGGTTCGAAATTACCCGTAAATTATAAATAAATGATTTTTTCTACCTTTTTTTTCTCACAAAATCGCAAAATATACGGAACTGCGAATTACCCACCGTGTGACCAGTAACGTTCGGTGGAGAGCTTCGACCACTCAAGGGTTACAGAAGAGATTTCTCAGAATTTTCCTGACTTTCCACTAATTTTCTCCGAATAATTAAATTTAAATTTATAGTTCTCACGAATTTTCCGCTGAAATTATAAATTTTCAATGACAAAATTCCTTGAAATTTCAGTCGAACTGTAACTTGTTAGAAATTTCCAAAACTCCTACCGGAAATGTCAGTGGAAAATTTTTAACAATGTATGAGAAAATCAATGGAGTAGGTGATTTTTCAATTGAAGGTAATTTTTTTAAGGAGATTGGAAATTGAGTAGAATTGGAAATACGGAATTGAAAATTTGAGTAGAAATATCGTTGAGTTTGCCCTAGATCAGATACAGATCCCATATTTTTATCAGAATTTCTTGACTAGACTTTTGATTAGGATCCGGTAAGACATCGAACGGAGTTTCTGGATCCTATCTGACGAAATGAATTCAGTTTCTATTCTGATCAGTCAAATCCCGACTGACAATGAGTCCACATCTGATCCTGCATACTGATCAAAAAGATCGGATCCTAGCATTTTGATCAGGCATGGATCCAAACAAGGTTAAATTTCTGATCCAAAATTGATCGAAATAAGTTTTTACTGATCAGTCTCTCAATCTACCCTGATTTGAACTTTTGCTAGGATTGTTTGTCAATAATTTTCGGGATAACAAATTCACATTGTTCACTTATAGAATTTAAATTACCTATAGTAGCGAAGTCGAGTATTAAAATGATAAAGGATGAGGAGAGAATTCCTGATCTTGTCAAAAGCATGGTCTGACGTGATGCTCACCGAACTGTTGAAGATGGGTGGATTCCAGGTCACTTGTGAAACCACTGGTGGACACCTGTGTAATCATTGTCCCATATGCAGAATGACCCCATTAGAAATGCAAAAATACTCCTCAATAAATTATAGATTACCTTGTTATTTGTGGATGAATTGATAAATGGATGTTGGTATCAGTTACCACTATTGTTACATCACTTGATATTGTGAATCCAGTTTGAAACGCGTGAATTCACTGATATTGTACCCAAAACTTGGAATTTCAGAACCATTTGTTCTTTGAATCCAATGCCGTGTCTGGCTTAAGAAAATTATTACCAGATTATCCGTGAAATATCTTTTTTTTCCAAGAGAATATGAATTCTTTCCGCATTCATCACCTTTATTTGAATTAGGTCAAGCCAGAAAAAATGAATCGTCGTAAATCTATTTTCCCACATTTAAAAATGCCCGGCGTTGAGTGCAAGTTTTCTTTTCCATTATGATTATTTGTCTCCAAAAAATCGTGGCGAGATAAATTTTCGAAATATAAAAAACGACAGCTTTTACCCGACTTCCGTGGTACTCCTGTATGCTATCATGCATCTGACTCATACAACTACCTATTTCTGCCCGAGTATGTTCACTCCAGCGCAATTGGCGTCGGTTTTCTCCGGTGCAAGGAGGAGAGGAGATGTTTTTCCACCTCAAACATTACAACCTCATGGCGCCTCCACGTCTCCTCATACATTTGAGGATTTTTGAGGGATAATGTTTACGAGAGTAGAGTGTTTACCAATTCTGCGGTTGAGTAATTGGGAGAGAGATTCTCCCTTCTTGATTATAAACGGTAAATATGAGAGAGCACTTTGTCATGGGTTAAACTGGAGTGTTCATTTCCGACATACGATTATTCAATTTGATTATTCGATTCTGAACGAAAATGAGTTATGTATTGGTACTGTGTAATATCTAATGCTAGAGAGGTCGGACAACACTCACCGATAAGCCACATGAAGTGATAGAATGGTGGGAAGTAGTTCAATCGCAACCTCGTCACTCACTCTCACGCTCAGCTTAACTCGATTAATTCATCCATCCATGCCCGCAAGAAGCTATTCAAGTCTGATGAATTTTATTCGATTAAATATTCAAACAATTTTGTCAGAGAATTAATTATACTCCGGTTGTTTAAGGCGCTTCATTCGTTATCTTGTTTGTTTATATCGAGAGGACAGGTATTTTCAGGTATATTTTTTCTATGTTAAAAATTTCATAATCTATATGAAGAAAAACCAATTTATATAGATGAATCCTTCGGTACACACTGAGATGAAAAATTGCTCTTAGCAAGGAATGATTTTCTTGTGAGAAGAATTTTTTTTTATATTCATTATTATATTCAAAATCAAAAACTTTATTACTCTATCAATTGATGATAGTGATAAAAAATTCTGCCACTATGACAATAATCAGTAGCGATATCTGTAATAATTTCGAACGCAGTAATAATCCAGCAATAATGAAATCCAAAATATTTTGTAAATAAGAAATTTAAGAAAAATGAGTAATCATTGGAGGAGTTCATCCAAGGATATGTGCAACATAGTCATCCTCTTCAACAACAGGATTTTCGTAATTGAAACTTAATCAGGCTTGCCTATAGGATGACTCGATTGGAGAACTACGATTTTGGAAAAATAAATGCTCTTCTCAATTAAATGAGCATTTGGCAAAAGTAATTTTTTTCTCAGTGTCAGTTGTCGTATATTCTCTTTATTTTTTGTCCCATTTATGTATGATCTCTCGACCTTTACATATAACTCACCCCTATTTGGTTTGTTTTCCTCGAATGTTTTTCCTCCCCTGCGTATTTATGCTGCATTCACAGTGTAGTACCGAACTACTATTCGGCAAATAGAGAAAACGTGGAAAAGCTAGATGGAGGATGAATAGATGATACTAACATGAACAAATTCAGTTTTCGGAAAATAAACATCCTCAGGTTGAATAGTTTTTCAAAACAATTTCAAAGGTCAACCCATTTTCATTTTATTGTACCATGCAATTATAAAGCTTCTTTGAAATCAACACAATCCTCGTACCTCTTCTATTATTAGTGTGAGGAGTATTCCTAGGCGGACACCCATAAGTACAAGCCACGCTGAACGCTAGCTTGGATGTTCGTCCGAGCACCACCTTACTCACGCAACCATTACTGTAGGTTGCAAGGAATATGTATACAATGACAAAATGCATCTTCACACTTCCCCTGCAACTGATTTTATAAAAATTAAGTATCTTGTAATAATTCAATATCTTTCAAATTGACATCCTCTTCCCTTTGGTCACACCTGAATAAATTCTCGTACGCCATTATAATTTTATTTCCAAAAAATCCGATTTTCTTGGCGTCTAAATCTTTTACTTTTTTTTTCCTATCGTAGAAATGAACAAGTAGTCTTGCCTTATTCGATTCGCCAATAATATCTTCTTCCTCCTATTTTTTTTGTTTTTTTCCATTTCGAATGGAACCGACGAAGGCCGGGAACACGAGACAGGTCTTCGATCGTTCCTCTCCGCACAGCCCCGGGCGTCTTTCCAATTTCTAACGCGCACCTCCGATTCCCCAGTTTTCCGTTTTTCTTTATCCTCTGAGGGAGCTCTTTGGGGAGATCCATCAGGGCTTCGACGTACATTTTCTTGCTCGTAGATGGTTTCTTGTTCGTGGGATAATATAGACGCTCGATAGAATCCTAGAGACAAGTGGTAAAGCGAATTGAATCAAGTATGGAACGTTTGCTCATTAGGAGATTATCTGCAAAATGATTGATTACACGGAAAAATGTCAGAAGATTCCTTCAATTATTAGAATTTAATTATTTATTTCCATGATGTTACAAGCGTGTCTTCCTCGTTTTCCTTCTGCGTCAGCCCTTTCCAATTTTCCATTACCTCCACCACAGCAACCTTAAGGAGAAACGGAACACCTCTGTCAATATGAACTTCTAGAATTGTGTTTTCTCCTACAATTATTAATTTTTATCAATGAAACTTCTTTATCGACTCGATCATTGCATTATTGAGTCAATGACGTGGTTCCGTAAATAAAAAATAATAGATGCTGGAGAAAACACAATTCTAAAAGTTCATATAGACACAGGGGTTCTGTTTCCTATTAACCCTCTTTGAAACTAGGCGTTGTTCTCACAGTCCGTCTGAAACACGGACGTCCCTAGCCCCCACCACGACCTCCTTGCTACGTTCTATGATGCTTAGGTAAATGGAGGGTCAAGGGATTCCTATGCAACTTGGGTCTGTGTTTGCTCTAAAAAAATAAAGATTGCATCTAAAACAATAAAAATAATGTAGAATTCAACTCATTTTGCCCTGTCTTTCATGGTTTTGAGAATGTCAAATGAAAAATAGATCAGATAAACTTCTTTATTAGTTTAATTATTTATTCGATGATACAGAGACATTAATCGTTATTGAATATTGACATAGAAGTAGTTCCTCCTCTTTGTTTTTGCCAAACATGTAGGGAAATTCAAGTGTCACGGTCGGATCTAAAATAAAATAATCACCTAAATGGAGATATATGATGGCTTCTATACCTTCAAAATCGTTTTAACTAGCAGAAAAAAATTATTCCAGGTGAAAATAATAACCCAAAGACTAATTAATCTACGTTAACCCACAGGCTATTTACTCGGTCAAACCTTAGGTGTTATCAAGGTATAAATTACCGTGGGGTCACGTAGTATATGAATATACCGGTCGAACAATAATTTCTTTCATTATAAAGAATAATTAAATTGAGAAATTGTAGAAAGCAGCCCAAACTCCTAATTTCTGGACGACTGAGCCATATTTTTTTTCATTTATTGAATGTTGATCAATAGAAAAAATAATTGATCACATGATTATACACGAGTAATATTATTGCAAAGTTAAATAATCAGTACCTTTTCCATTTTACTTATGGAACATTCAATGTAAGTTGAAATCGTCCAGAANAAAAAAAAAAAAAAAAAAAAAAAAAAAAAAAAAAAAAAAAAAAAAAAAAAAAAAAAAAAAAAAAAAAAAAAAAAAAAAAAAAAAAAAAAAAAAAAAAAAAAAAAAAAAAAAAAAAAAAAAAAAAAAAAAAAAAAAAAAAAAAAAAAAAAAAAAAAAAAAAAAAAAAAAAAAAAAAAAAAAAAAAAAAAAAAAAAAAAAAAAAAAAAGAAACTAACCCCCGTCCGGAAATTGACCTGATTACCCTATCAAACATACACACTATGACCATCCATTAAAAATTCTGTAGCTGGCTTTTGTTATTAGTTTCTTAATTTTGTTCAGAAAACTCCAACTTCTGAGCCATTACCGGTCATTAAAACGATTTGATTAATCACTCGAATTTATTAAAAATTAATTTTTTTCCAAATTTTTTATGAAAGTTCTATTTTTCAAATAAGGGATCTTCTCAATTTTCTGGAGCAACCAAATGAAAATTTCCCTAGACAGTTTTTTTCCAAAAACATTTTTTTATGTTTTTTTAGGAAGATTTGGTATTCAAAAATTAGGATGAAAAGTTACATTGTAGTAATTCAAATGGTTTTGAGTCCAGGCCTTGGTAAAATCTACCCTGAATTATTGCACGTAATAGAAAGTTTCTAAGTACATTATCTATCCGTGATTGGAAACTACTTCTTTTTCCCGTGTTCTGAGACAGTTTCTTACTTCTGAATAATGCTGACCCAAAACTGGTACACGCTTTCAATGTCTCGTTAACGAACGACACTGGCAACATATTGGTGACATTATTTTCCACCGACATTACGCAACTTGATTTCCAATGGAGCTTACAAATTGTACCTCGTTATGTCCCTTCAATCACCAATATTTCGCACCATTCCTACTTTTATTCCATTTTTTTGTTTAAATTCCCTAGCGACAGGGAAAACGAGCTGCATCTACGTGCTCCTGGGGGATCATTTATCAACACAGATTTCAGGATTTTTTGCTGACTTTTTTTGTGATTTTTGCTGTAGACTTTTCATTTTTATTGGCTTCCATGAGTGTATGTGACGTGCTAGATGATTGGGGGAGAAATTTCTGCCGGAGATGGACTCGAAAATTTTAATGAGGTCAATTGTGTGATGTTGATGGTCACAACTGTTATTACTTATCAAATTGATTCCATTGGGAAAAATTGAAACCCTTCACCAGTATGTTACTCATCAGATATTGAGGAATTTTGAGAGGGAAATAACTCCAAGTGATAATGGGTACTTCCTGAAGTATTTTTTGGGATTCGATTTCAGCGAAAAAAGGAAGTTATCTAGTCAAATGTTCATCATATATTCAGTTCTAAAGTATTGAAACATACACGGAGAGAAAATGTGGTTGTAAGAAATTTATGGAACTGTCACGGAATTTTTCCAGAGCGCTCCGTAATTTTTATCTGAATCTCCTGTGAAAAATTATGATACCCTCACTTAAATGTTCTGAGTCGATTCCGTAATCGGTGAGTGAATTGTGAGTTCCGTAATTTTTACTGAATATTTCTTTCCGTGTACCCATGGTAGTGACTCTGTTGGAATTCCATATATGGAATTTGTTCAATACTTAATTATAGATGACAAGTCATATCGAAAAAACTTTTTCAGTTGAGAATTGCTTCATACTTGGCAAATTTTTATTTTATCGTCTCAATACCAATGAGTATGAACAACGGATTCTATTGCTTGAAATCGTCAAAGCAATTTTTTCATTTCTGTTCAGTACAATTTTTTTTTCTTTATATTTTTACCGCTCTTTGATTATTGCTTTCTCAGTTCTTCTCAGGTCTCCCGCAGTTCCCCCATGAAAGTACCCTTCGGTTGCAATGAATTTATAAATTCATGCTGTCATGGGAATATTAGTAATTACTTAACATGAAAAACTCAGTTTTGTTGAATTTCCAACGTGAATAATAAATTGTATCCAAATTGACAATATTATAAATTCACATGCCTCTGTGACCGACGAAGAAAATCTCGGAAAAATTATGTGACAAAACCTCATCCTGAGATAACATTTTCTTCCTGAATTTTAGGTAAAAAACGAAAAAGATGCCAAGCAAAAATAATTTTTCCTCTTACATTCTGTAAATTTTATGGATTAAAAGGTAATTTAAACATAACACTTCGTAAAATGCGCATAAAGAACAGTGAATTCTACAGACTATTATTTATACATCATGGTTACGCCTTACAATGTATTACGTGATAAAATTTCAAAAAAATTTTGATAGTGTACATCACGAAAGTTGATCCTCATGAATAAATAAAAACAGAATAAATTCTAACAGACCCATTGAATTGAATTTTTCAGGTTGTCCAGACGCCGCCGACCTCGGGTACAGGGCAGCCACTACGTCCAAAGAGTAGCCTAGATACAAGTGGTATAGTAGCATCAATTTCAGGTGTAAGAAGACGAAGTGGACCCCAGGGATTACGTTCACCAGCGGCCAAGAGGCCGCTATCAGCTCCGGTGGCTCTTCAAGGATGGCTGCACAAACAGGGCTCAGAGGGTCTCATGTTATGGAAGAAACGATGGTTCGTTCTATCCGAGTACTGTCTGTTCTATTACAAAGGTGAGTTCCACCTCATTCTCCACTTACCCCAGAACCCATGAAAATGATGACGTATGAGGTAAAAAGTAACTCCCATCGGTTTCTTCTTCTTTTCTCACCCTTTTTTCAAACTCGTTATCATACTTTGAGCATTCAAGATGAGACCAGAATCATTTGAAAGACTAGTTGAAAACTCCCAGAAAAACCTTAGTCGAGCGTTCTTCTTAGTCGTGCATCTTCAAGGCACACGAGAATGCAGAAAATGAAAAAGAAAGCTCGACACCTTTAATAATGCAGATCCTTGAGAGTCGTGCCTTCCCCTCTCATCTCTGTTCAACTCACGATTTTTGGTATCTCTTTTTATCAAACTTTCTCGCTCCATAGAGGGTTCTTTGCGACTGAGTGAATGGTATTCTGCATTGGCACTCAAATTATTCGAATAAATTTTCTATTGCAATCTGCTACGATATTGCGTATACCTTCTCACAATTGTCCTTGGGCTTGTTCAACATGAATTTGAATCATATTTCAACAATTTATATTAGAGTTTTTAATAGGGTCTAATAATAGTTAGAGGGGAAGGTTTTGTTCATGTACGAAATACCTTGCCATTATTACCTCTACCGCTGGCACATTCTTGAAATTTCAGAGGATTCAATTCATTCCAGCGAGTGATTAAGGATATCCAAGTAATTTGATAGTTTTTATATTCAAATATTGCTCAAAGTTTCCAGTTTGGGCAGGTGCGTTTTTATTCAAGTGTGAAATATACTACATGATGTCCCAAAACTCTAATGACATTTCTGTCTCATGAACCGAAAAATATAGATAAAACCTGGGTGGTAAACATGTAGCAATAGTATATTCCCTACTTAGGGAGGGAACATAAAGGAGTCGTGCCCACATGCAGACTGCAACAGAAAATTTATTCGAATAAACCACCCGAGCCGAAGGTCGGCCCGTCGGTAAGGGTCCTTTATTTAAACTGCCGTGGTCAGGACGTTATTTTCCGTGACGGGGCAGGCGCGAAGTCAGATTCGCGGAAGGGACATGTGCACTTTGCACCTGTCGTGGCGGAAAATATGTTTTCGTAATTCCGGCCGTAAGGCAACGCTTCACTGCTTACAGCCGTTACGACAAAAAATATTGTTCGTCACACGGCCGCAATAGTATATTTCGGCCGAATGACGAAATGTACTATTTCAAACTATTTTTAACATTCAAACATCAATGAATTTTTCGTTTTCAAATAATCTCTATTCTTCAATTGAATCACTCAATTGATTCTTCGACCATAATACAGTCATACATATACACATATGTTGAAGGCGGTATGCTACATGCTACCCTTTCATTCTCAATGTTTCTATATGAAACAACCATTGAAGCTAATCTTACCTTGTCAAGACTTGAATTTGTATCCACAATACATCTGTCAGAATACCCTGGTAGATAGGGAGTCTATATCATATCACTAGACTTATTGGTTTCACCTACCACCACGATAGGTTACTCACAAGGATAGCGATGTGAACGCTAAGTCTCAGATTTTATCCTTATAAATATTGGAATTAACGAGGCAGGGATTTGAACCCAATTCTTGGTATAGTGCGCATGGGTTACTAACTCGACCACGCTACCACACAAGACGTAAGGAACAATTGTCGAATGAGAATGCGAAAGGGGCGCCATCCGGTAGTGACGCCACGGAGTATGGTTTTTGGGGTAAAGAAGAGTTTTCAAGTTAGAATTGTACAGATAAATTCAAAATAATATTTAGTTTAAGATAATCAATTAGGGAGATATCTCAAGCACATTGAATTATACGATATCATAGGGACAAAATGGATATTCACTGACCTCATTCGATTTCTTCGCAGTAAAATGGATATTTTCTGAACCACTACGATTTCATGGGGGTAAAATGGGTATTTACTGACCACATACGATGTCGTGGGGGCAAAATGGGTATTCTGTGAACTTTTACGATTTCATTGGGGTAAAATGAGTATTTCCTGGCCACATACGATTTCATTGGCGCAAAATGGGTTTTTCTTATATTTATACGATTTCATTAGGGCAAAATGGGTATTTTCTGACCTCACTCGATTTCTTAGGGGTAAAATGGGTCTTTTCTGTACTCTTACGATTTCATGGGGGCTCCTACGATTTCAAGTGGGTTTTTCGTGTACTCCTACGATTTCATGGGGGTAAAATGGGTATTTAATAACCACATACGATTTCATCGGGGCAAAATGGGTTTTTCGTGAAGTCATACGATTTCATAGCGATAGAATGGGTGTTTCGTGTACTTCTACGATTCCATAGCGACAAGATGGGTATTCTGTGAACTTAATAAAAGTTAATAAAATTTGATAAAACTCATCATTACATACATAAATAAGATATCACATGTATATCATCACGATTTGGACCACGGCTATCTTCAAAACTACACCGTGTAGAGATGTGATGACTTCATCCCTATACTGTATACTGATCCGTTGCAACTGTGGTTCATTGAGGAAATAACGGATTTAGGGGACATATCCTACCAGACAGGTAAGTCTTTTATACTTTTCTTTTAATAATAACATTATGACTCTTTTTCGTAATTTTCATCTAGGTCACAATGCTTCTGTGTATTAATTATTCATTCTTTTCCAAATCGACAATTATTATCGAAATTATTATATTCTGTTACTATTATATTCTGTTATTATTGTATAAATAATTTTAATAGAAAAACGTACGGCATTACAGGACCGCCAGGGAATAGTGTCGTTATTTTGGCGGTTCTACGGAGATGTTCTTCCATATTTCCACGCTTTTCCGTGGAATCATTTCTTTGTATTTCCTACAAATAGGAACTAATACCTCGTATAAAAAATACCGGAGGGAATAGCAAATATTTAAGTTTCAATTTATTCTGAGCTATTTCAGCATAACTTAGAGGTACCTTGATTGGAACCATTTGCACATATTTTGTAAATGCTTCACAAATTACAGGCCAACGGTTGTCTAACATTTCCTGAGGGAATTGCAAATTTCAACTTTTCAGATGATTTTCAGACATCTCAATCTATCTTTCGGATACAATTTCTTCAAAACTTTTTACGGAGAAATTCTGAACATTTTGGAAGATTTTTGAAAAAATAACTTATTAATCTTATAAAAAATTCCTTTCCGGATTGCGTATAAAACCCTATAGAATTTACGTACATGATGATCGGATATTTGTATAGGAATATTTCCTATACGATTTATTTCTATACATAAATTTTGACGCAATTTTTTGTTTTCGTATGAAAGATATGTAAACGCTCTAGAGAAAAACGTAGAGAAATGATGCATCTCCATATGAAATGTTTATATAGGGGAGGGTGGGGCAAAACGGCCCCCCTTCAATTGTCAATAACTTGTGAATAACATTGTGAAAATTCCCAGTTTCAACTTCATTTTGAAGATAATTTTTCATTCTTCAAAACGAGCTTTAACTCATCCCAATCGGATTATTGAATCGGAAAATATTGATGATTGAAGGGGGGCCGTTTTGCCCCATCCTCCCCTACATGAGGCAGTTTGTCGTATAGGATCAAACCTATAGAAATCGTATAGAAATAATTTGTATTCAAAATATCCGTATCAAAATATCCGAATATCATTTTATACCATTTTGCCCCGATGAAATCATATGGGGTCAGTAAATTCCCATTTTACCCTAATGAAATCGTAAAAGTTCACAGAATACCCATTTAGCCCCTAAGAAATCGTATGAGTTCACGAAAAATCCATTTTGCCCCTATGAAATCATATGAGGTCAGTAAATACCCGTTTTACCCCAATGAAATCGTAAAAGTTCACAGAATACCCATTTAGCCCCTAAGAAATCGTATGAGTTCACGAAAAATCCATTTTGCCCCTATGAAATCATATGAGGTCAGTAAATACCCGTTTTACCCCAATGAAATCGTAAAAGTTCACAGAATACCCATTTAGCCCCTAAGAAATCGTATGAGTTCACGAAAAATCCATTTTGCCCCTATGAAATCATATGAGGTCAGTAAATACCCGTTTTACCCCAATGAAATCGTAAAAGTTCACAGAATACCCATTTAGCCCCTAAGAAATCGTATCAGTTCCCGAAAAACCCATTTTGCGCCCATGAAATCGTATGAGGTCAGTAAATACCCATTTTACTCCAATGAAATCGTAAAAGCTCACAGAATAACCATTTTGCGCCAATGAAATTGTAAAAGTTCACAGAATACCCATTGTGCCCCAATGAAATCGTATATGGTCAGTAAATACCCATTTTACCCCCATGAAATCGTAGGAGTACGCGAAAAATCCATTTTGCCCCCATGTAATCGTAGGAGTACAGAAAAGGCCCATTTTACCTCTAAGAAATCGAATGAGGTCAGAAAATATCCATTTTGCCCCTATAATATCATATAATTCAATGTGCTTGAGATCTCCTTAATTGATTATCTTAAACTAAATATTATTTTGAATTTATCTATACAATTCTAACTTGAAAACTCTTCTTTATCCCAAAAACCATACTCCGTGCCGTCACTACAGGATGGCGCCCCCTTCGCATCCTTATGGAGTTATTGAGGTCTCACATAAAGAAAGTAGAGATGTGTTTATCATAAACAACTTATATTTAATCAGTTCAATCACTTAGTAGTTAGTTATTAATACAAAAGTTGGAACGCCACAGCTGCGGTAGATATGTGGAAACGTAGGAATAATGAATAATGGCGGTTTGGATATTTTCGTTAGTCTTCGTTATTCCGATCGTGGAATTAGTGTCTGCTTTCGTCGTTGGCGCTGAGGGCGAGCTCCGTCGGCAACGATGGGATCTGACTGAGCCTCAGCCGCCACAACCACTCCCCCCCCCAGTGACCTGACTGGGTAAAGAAGGGGACGAAACTTTCTTTGGAGTTTTGGTTACTCTGGCGTAAGTCCTTAGAAGTAGATCCATGTTTAGAGAACGATGTTCTTCAGGTACAGCGATCAGTGGACTAGGTTGAGGAATGTGTTGCTGCTGCTGTTGTGGTTGCTGCTGCTGCGGCTTAGATGGTTGCTCTGAGCCAGTTTTTGCGATGAATGCTGGTTTGAGTCTGTCAACGGAGATGGCTTTGTCTTGTCCATTGACCTTGACAACGAAAACTCTGTCATCGACTCGTTTGATGACTTCGTGCGGTCCAGTGTAGGGTGAGTCAAGGGGTTTTTTAACCGCGTCGACTCTGACAAAAACATGGCTGCACTCATACAAGTCCTTGAGGATGAAAAATCGTGCCTTGGTGTGATGGGCAGTGGTGGTGGGCCTCACTCGTCTCATGTGGTCTCGAAATTTCTCGAGGAAGAAGTTTGGATCAGCAGGTAAGTTTTCAAAGACGAAAAACTCACCAGGAATTCGTAACTCGGTCCCCTACAGAGGCTGTGCTGGAGAGGCTTTCAGATCCTCCTTGAAAGCAGTTCTGAGTCCGAGCATGACTGATGGAAGAAGTTCTGGCCATGGAGTTGGGGCATTGCATATGAGAGCTGATTTCACAGTGTTTCACAATGGTGTGTATCTTCTTGGCTCCAACCATTCTTGCGAGTGCTGAGAAGAGTCTGAACTCAAATTGCGAGCCTTGATCAGTCGTGATGTGGAGTGGAGTACCAAACTGGGAAATCCAATGAGTAAAGAATGCAATAGCGATGGTCTCAGCTTCGATGTTGGTCAGAGGAACAGCGACAGGCCATCGAGTGAACCTGTCGATCATGGTGAGGCATTAACGCAGGCCTTTAACTGGAGGTAGCTCGAAAATGTCCAGGTGGACATGCCCGAATCGATTATCAGGAACACTGATGTGTGCAGGTTCGATGCGGTTGTGTGGCTGGATCTTGCATTTCTGGCAAGGGATGCACTCTCGACACCAGCGTGCTGCGTCACGTTTGAGGCCAGGCCAAACCAATTTTTCTCTCAGTTGACGAATTGTCACTCGAGTGCTTGGATGTGCAGGAGAGTGCGTGACGTCGAAAGCTTGTCTTCGAAGGCTGCCGGGGATGTATGGGCGAACTCGTCCAGTGAATGTGTCGCAGTAGATCGGATGATCTCCAACGATCAATCGTTGGAGTTTGCAGGACGAATTGTCGGAATTGAGCAAGCTCTGTAGTTCCTCGTCGGATTCCTGGGCGAGCTGGATGGCTTCTGAGCTCAACACCTTGGGCATATCGATTGTGTTAATGCGTGAGAGTGCGTCAGTAACTACGTTTTCGTCTCCTTTGACGTAGACGATCTCGGTTGTGAATTGTGAGATGTAGTCTAGCTTGTCTAGTTGTCCTGGAGTTGCTTTTTCAGGACGCTGTGAGAAGGCGTAGATGAGAGGTCGATGATCGGTCTTGATGACGAAAGGACGACCTTCCACGATGTCTGAAGAATTTGATAGCAGCGAAAATTGCCAGGAGCTCACGATCATAGGTGCTGTATCGAGACTCTGTTGGCCTCAGCTTGCGTGAGAAGAAACTAAGCGGCTTCCAAATGTTGTCCTCCAACTGCTCCAGAACTGCTCCAATGCCAGAGTCTGAGGCGTCCGTGGAGAGTGCGAGCGGTGCTGTTGGTGAGAGTAAGCTGACTCTGGTTGCCGAGGCGATTTTCTCCTTGCATCGCTCAACAGCTGCTTCTGATTCATTGGTCCAAGGAATTTTTCACTTGTCATTCTTCTTCAAGTCCTTGGTGAAGTCGTTGAGAAGAACTTGGTGATGTGCTGCATGTGGAAGGCGTCGTCTGTAGTAGTTAAGCATGCCGATGAATCTGCGAAGCTCACCGATATTTTCAGGCTTCGGAAACTCGACAATGGCTTGTACTTTGTTCTCAGGTGGACAAAAACCATGACGATTCAGCTTGTATCCCAGGTAGATTACTTCAGCTTTGCCAAATTGGCACTTACTGGTGTTGATGCTGAGGTGATTGTCTTGGAGAATCTTGAAGATGATCTCGAGATGCTCCTTGTGCTCTTCAGGGGTCCTGGAGAACACGATGAGTTCGTCAATGTAGCAAGCTACGAAGTCTATGTCTTTCAGGAGGTTGTCCATATGGCGCTGGAACGTTTGCGCGGCATTGCGCAATCCTGGAGGCATACCGAGGAACTCGAAGAGGCCAAAAGGTGTTGTAATGGCCGTCTTGGCAATAGCTTCCTGAGCCATTGGGATCTGATCGTATGCTCTTACGAGGTCAAGAGTTGTGAATACCTCGCTGCTATGACAACGCTGCAGAACATCCTCGATGATGTAACGATCAGGGACTGTGCGTTTGTTGAGACCACGATAGTCTCCTGTTGTTCGCCAGCCGCCTTGCTTTTTCGTTACCAGGTGAATAGGGCTTTCCGATTGACTACTGGAGGGTCTAATAACCCCACAATCCAATATAGTTTGGATATCATTGCGAGCTGCTTGTAATTTCTCACCAGCAAGTCGTCGAAATCGCTCAGCAACCGGTGGTCCGCTGGTGACAATGTGGTGAGCTACTGGACTGTCAAGCTGAGTTCTTGGAGCTGCAGGAGGTTTCGTGATGTCGACGTACTTGATGAGAAGTTGCTGGACCTCTGGAGAGAGAGCTGATATGTCATTGGTGACAGTAGAGACACTGAAGATGCTGGTCTCAAGCATCTCTCCAAGTGCTGTGAGGTTGGTTGTTGGATCGATGAGTCTTTTTCCTCTGAGATCGATGAGCAGACTATAGTGAGCAAGTAGATCTGCACCGATGATAGGAGTTTTGACGTTGGCGACGGTGAAATTGCACTTCAAGTCGCGTCGAAGTCCAACGTGTAGTGTAACTGTTGGCCATATGTGTCGATGACTGTGTTATTGGCAACAAACTCGAGGAACGAGGGATTATGGATATTACAGATCCTGAGTCGACTAGAAATCTTTGGCCTTTTGATTTATCAGAGACGAACAGGCGAAATTCCTTGATGGCGGCATTATTGTTTGAGTCTGAGCTGCCGCAGGCCGCCTGAACAGACGCCAGCGTCTCTAGTTTAACTGTTGCCGGAGGTTTACGTTGGTGCGAGAGCATGGAGGGTGACATTGACGGGCTCTGTCCCCAAAACGCTCATGGTAGAAGCAGAGACCGCTCTGGCCCGTTGGTGCAGGTGTGAGAGAGCGTGAACGAAAGTGAGAGCGAGATCGCCTTGAATTCATCTGTCCTACCTTGGATGACGGATTCTGGAGTGCATAGCACAAGGTCTCGATGGCTTTCTCGACAGCACTGAGCCTCTGATCGATGAGACTGTCGGATCTGTTGTTGTTGAAGTGACCTGTCGATGCTGCTAGACTCTGGCCATTGAATTTAGGCTGCTGGTAATATGTCATCATGACATGGGTACCATTGCTGTTCTCCATCACTGCATCAGCAGACTCAGCCAATTGATCGAGTGTGGCATTGGTCTGGACAGCTTTGAGGATCTTGCTGACAACGTCTGGCTCTAGAGCTAGCCATCTGTTGCGGAGGACCTCTTCTCCAACTTTCCCGTCGGCTAGGGCTCTCATCTTCCTCAGGAGCTGACTGGGTTGCTGATCACCAAGCTCAACCTCTGTCAACAATTTGTGCAAGCGGTGATCACTCGATTCGGAAAAACGTTTGATAATTTGATCTTTGAGAAATGTGTACTTATCTCTGACTGGAGGAGCTCTGAGGGTATCAGAGATCTCTCGAAGATACAGTTTGTCCAGGGTCTTGAGGGCAACATCATACTTTGTGTTGTCATTAGTGATCTTTCTTTGTGTTGTCATTGGTGATTGGAGGTATCCTCAATCTACGTGAACCAAGCGGTTGGATCCTCACTGATGAAGGGTGTGAGCTTGAATTGTGATAGGGCCATGATCTGGAGCTCGTTCAGGGCCTCTTGGTTGACGAGGTTGACGCCAAACGGAAGATTCATGTTTGGATTAGCTGCTCTACCAGCTGGTGCAAATTCTCCGAGGAGATTGTCAATTCCAGGAAGTTGGTAATTTGGTGGGTGAGCCATTGCGGGTCGTCTTTGTAGTATTAATGGAAGCGGAAGTGACTGACCTGATTTGTTGTTCCTGGATTTGTTGATTCTGAATTTGTTGATTCTGATTTTGCTGGATGTGAACTTGTTGAGTTGGATTTTGTTGGATTTGATCTTCAGGCACTTGATTTTGATTGTTTTCTGAAGTACCTGGTCGCGGTGTGCGAGGAAGACCCATGGAGGTGGTTAGCGTCTCTATGCTGGCACGTGGTTGTTGCGAGGTTATTGCTTGCGTAAACGTAATCCGTCTGGATCACATCGGGATCACCAATTATGGAGTTATTGAGGTCACACAAAAAGAAAGTAGAGATGTGTTTATCATAAACAACTAATATTTCATCAGTTCAATTTCATAGTTATTAATTTAGTTATTAATTCAAAAGTTGGAACGCCACAGCTGTGGTGGATATGTGGAAACGTAGGAATAATAAATAATGGCGGTTCGGATATTTTCGTTAGTCTTCATTATTCCGATCGTANTTAAAATACTGATGTAAATATGTTATTGTTAAATATGATCCTTACGATATTCGATATGATTAATCTAGGTATATTGATGATTATTAATAGGAAAGAATCCAACATTATAAGAAAATACTCTGTAATTATTGAAACAGCGTCGAAACCAAATACGTTGAATATAAATATATATCCCGACCGACTGTAATGGTTAGGTGGGTGAGGTGTTGCTCCGGCGGACATCCAAGCTAAGCAGCGATGAGCTGGGTTAGTTNTTTCGTTAGTCTTCATTATTCCGATCGTAGAATTAGTGTCTGCTTTCGTCGTTGGCGCTGAGGGCGAGCTCCGTCGGTAAAGATGGGATCTGACTGAGCCTCAGCCGTCCCATTCTCATTTGACAATTTTTCCGTTTGACAATTTTTCCTAACGTCCACCACAACCGAGCCTAACCTACCTAGCCTAACTACACGGAGGAAAGTGAATGGTAGGGATTACTTTTGTATGGTAGAGGTTACCATAANTAGTGGCCTAGTGTCTCCATCTAGTCAGTGTGACAGATGGATATATTAGGGCACTGCACAATCGGCCGGCTGTGCGACTGGGGTTTTACATTGTTTCCCGTGCAGTCCTAGCTCGAATGGGGCACAGCTAAGAGTAAGACGGCCATGACCGCAGATAACAATGAGAGGAAAAGAAAGGAGGGGGAGGCAGGCTAGAGGAGGGGTTTCAAATCGAGAATTACTTCGATAAAACCAATGAAATAGAAAAAAAAATAATAATAAATATATCTCTCACTTGAAATTTCTATCTCATTATACTCATCATTATCATGATATAGTTTAGTGATCATTTTTTTGNGATCCAAATTATCGTCATTTTCTGCCAGTTCTCCCGTCCAATCGATCTGGAGATATTACAATAGTAAGCTCTCTCAATTATTTGGGACATGATATCAGGGAAAACGTAATATGAATGATGCCGACCAAGGCTGGTCCTCAATTACATTTGATCAATATCGTAATCCTAGAGCCAAATAATCAAGTTATTTTTGTTACTCAACAATTACAAGAATACTCCTTTGAAAGACTTTTCCAATCCTATGAAATTGATATAAATGATAAGAGGTGGTCGACATTGACATTTCGACAAATGAAATTTTGTATCCTATCGTATATAGCTACCTCCGGGAATGGAAAGCAATACGTTCCGAAAGGTTGGGTCTAAATTCTCACGCAAAGTTGTTGAGTTTAATTACTCACATTTGAATTTTTTAATAATTTTTATAGCACCGTAAAAATTCTTCCAATGATTAGGTAAAATTTGGGGCAAAAAATCCCACTATTCTGTAGATATGTATATTCTGATATTAAAATACTGATGTAAATATGTTATTGTTAAATATGATCCTTACGATATTCGATATGATTAATCTAGGTATATTGATGATTATTAATAGGAAAGAATCCAACATTATAAGAAAATACTCTGTAATTATTGAAACAGCGTCGAAACCAAATACGTTGAATATAAATATATATCCCGACCGACTGTAATGGTTAGGTGGGTGAGGTGTTGCTCCGGCGGACATCCAAGCTAAGCAGCGATGAGCTGGGTTAGTTCTTGGATGGGTAACCGCTTAGGAACACCTCGCTCGCACAAAAATTGCGGGCGGTAGGTACGGTGTTAGTGGCCTAGTGTCTCCATCTAGTCAGTGTGACAGATGGATATATTAGGGCACTGCACAATCGGCCGGCTGTGCGACTGGGGTTTTACATTGTTTCCCGTGCAGTCCTAGCTCGAATGGGGCACAGCTAAGAGTAAGACGGCCATGACCGCAGATAACAATGAGAGGAAAAGAAAGGAGGGGGAGGCAGGCTAGAGGAGGGGTTTCAAATCGAGAATTACTTCGATAAAACCAATGAAATAGAAAAAAAAATAATAATAAATATATCTCTCACTTGAAATTTCTATCTCATTATACTCATCATTATCATGATATAGTTTAGTGATCATTTTTTTGTATATTCGTGACATTTTATGACTTTTTCACGTTTTACCATATAATATAGGTCATGTTACCATAGTGCATGGTAATCTCTCCTATAAACTATGGTAAAGTTTGCCAAACGACTATGGGTCCCTTTATCATAATTAATAGTACACTCTACCCTGTAACATGGTCGAGGGTACTATTCCATATAGTAATTAACTTCCCGGGCAGGGAAGTTATTGTAATGNAATATGATCCTTACGATATTCGATATGATTAATCTAGGTATATTGATGATTATTAATAGGAAAGAATCCAACATTATAAGAAAATACTCTGTAATTATTGAAACAGCGTCGAAACCAAATACGTTGAATATAAATATATATCCCGACCGACTGTAATGGTTAGGTGGGTGAGGTGTTGCTCCGGCGGACATCCAAGCTAAGCAGCGATGAGCTGGGTTAGTTCTTGGATGGGTAACCGCTTAGGAACACCTCGCTCGCACAAAAATTGCGGGCGGTAGGTACGGTGTTAGTGGCCTAGTGTCTCCATCTAGTCAGTGTGACAGATGGATATATTAGGGCACTGCACAATCGGCCGGCTGTGCGACTGGGGTTTTACATTGTTTCCCGTGCAGTCCTAGCTCGAATGGGGCACAGCTAAGAGTAAGACGGCCATGACCGCAGATAACAATGAGAGGAAAAGAAAGGAGGGGGAGGCAGGCTAGAGGAGGGGTTTCAAATCGAGAATTACTTCGATAAAACCAATGAAATAGAAAAAAAAATAATAATAAATATATCTCTCACTTGAAATTTCTATCTCATTATACTCATCATTATCATGATATAGTTTAGTGATCATTTTTTTGTATATTCGTGACATTTTATGACTTTTTCACGTTTTACCATATAATATAGGTCATGTTACCATAGTGCATGGTAATCTCTCCTATAAACTATGGTAAAGTTTGCCAAACGACTATGGGTCCCTTTATCATAATTAATAGTACACTCTACCCTGTAACATGGTCGAGGGTACTATTCCATATAGTAATTAACTTCCCGGGCAGGGAAGTTATTGTAATGCCCTCGAAAATGCAAAATCGATTTTCCATGATATCTCCACGTTTCAAGGTGTTTCTAATGTTCCTCGATAGTTTTTAAAAAAATGTCTGTGGGCGTGTGTGTGTGTGTGCGTGTGTGTGTGTGTGTGTGTGCATGTGTGTTACTTTGTACGNGTGTGTGTGTGTGTGTGTGTGTGTGTGTTACTTTGTACGTATGTGGTCAAAATTTTGGTCAACGATTTCTCGTGAACGAATGGTCCGATTTAACTTTTTTTTTTCTCCAATCGATACGTCTTCATGTAACTTGGACCGGATTAGATTTTGGTTGATATTGGTCCGATGGTTTTCGAGTTATTCCAGAACGAAAAATTCAAAATAGAAAAAAATTACCAAAAATTTCTCATTCTCATAAGATGCTCATAACGAACGATTATAATGAAGAAAAGCTCTTCATTTTCTCCAATTTTTTTCATATATTTTTCACCATGATATTTCTTTCGTTTTTTTCTAATTTGTTATTTATTTTATCAACTTCCCGATCTATCGGGTAGTTATTGTAATCACCCTGAAAATGAATCATTAGTTTTTTGCGATTTATCCACGTTTCTCGGTATCTAAAACACTTCTCAACAACATGTCTGTATATGTGTGTGTATGTGTGTATGTAGGTCTGTATGCCACGGAATTTTCGTTAACGATTTCTCCCGAATGACTCGTGCGATCAAGATGATGGAGGACGCAATTGAAAGGTCTTCATGTAACTTAGACCTGATTAGATTTTGGAGTAATTCGCTCCAGTAGTTCTTCCAAATTTTCCTGGAGAAATGTTTGAAAATGGCTAAGATAAGTATTTCTCCTGTATAAATGACGTGATTGGCATTGTCAACATCAGGATATCATTAGAGTCAATCACTCCCGTGATTTATCTAGGATTTTCTGAAACTCCAGTGATTTTTCCAGTGGTTTTTCCAAAATTCCCTGGAGAAAAGTTTTAAAATCGCTCAGACAAGGGTTTCTCATGAATAAATAAACAGAGTATTGAGAGTTGAAAAGGATTCTTTTAGTAAAAATGGGAGGAATAATAATATCGGGAAGTTGTTAGTGCGACCCGTCCGAATNCATTAGTTTTTTGCGATTTATCCACGTTTCTCGGTATCTAAAACACTTCTCAACAACATGTCTGTATATGTGTGTGTATGTGTGTATGTAGGTCTGTATGCCACGGAATTTTCGTTAACGATTTCTCCCGAATGACTCGTGCGATCAAGATGATGGAGGACGCAATTGAAAGGTCTTCATGTAACTTAGACCTGATTAGATTTTGGAGTAATTCGCTCCAGTAGTTCTTCCAAATTTTCCTGGAGAAATGTTTGAAAATGGCTAAGATAAGTATTTCTCCTGTATAAATGACGTGATTGGCATTGTCAACATCAGGATATCATTAGAGTCAATCACTCCCGTGATTTATCTAGGATTTTCTGAAACTCCAGTGATTTTTCCAGTGGTTTTTCCAAAATTCCCTGGAGAAAAGTTTTAAAATCGCTCAGACAAGGGTTTCTCATGAATAAATAAATAGAGTATTGAGAGTTGAAAAGGATTCTTTTAGTAAAAATGGAAGGAATAATAATCACTCCCGTAATTTATCTAGGATTTTCTGAAACTTTAGTGATTTTTCCAGTGGTTTTTCCAAAATTCCCTGAAGAAAAGTTTTAAAATCGCTCAGACAAGCGTTTCTCATGAATAAATAAACAGAGTATTGAGAGTTGAAAAGGATTCTTTTAGTAAAAATGGGAGGAATAATAATATCGGGAAGTTGTTAGTGCGACCCGTCCGAATGGTCAGACCCACATGAATACATCCGCTACCAACCCACCCGCAATGGGAGCGAGCGCAGCGAGCGACCAACAGCCCAATCCACCAGTTTCTCCTATGTTCATAAGCTTCATTCGGGGGAACCACCTTCAGGTGGGACAGAACTTATTTGGCCGAATGTAGAAACAATAAGGGTGAAAGGATAGCATATAGCATTCGTCCTTTATAATATGTGTACATATTAGTAGCGAAGTGGTAAAACGGTACAAGTCAATTTTGACTATTGACCAGTTTTCAATAAATATCTCGGAATCTGAGGAAAATAGCAAAATATTTTTTAAAACCTTTTTTGTAGAGCCGATTAAGAGCTATGTAATGTATGGTAGAGTGGTTAAGTAAAATGGACTCAATCTCAGCAATTTAAAATACTTTAGTTTATTAATTTCACACTAAAGATTAACGGTTTACTCTGATCAAATGGATTAAAATGTACTTGATAAATCAAATGGATTCAAATGTACTTGATAATGAACTACATCGGAAATGAGCTCTCGAGCCCAGTGTGATCTCGGTTTTATTGAAAAACCGAGGCACAGTTGCCTCGATTGGTATTACAAAACGGCCTCGTGTTGTAATACGGTGCTGACTCCTCATTTCTTCATAATTGCGTTATTCAATAATATTTGGTACAATTATCTGGGACACAACAGCTACAACAAATGTATGTTTGAGATGAGGATCTAATTTTAGGGTGGAGGTGGGGAGTCTTGTTCCATAATAGGCTGGAAATTAATTAAAGCACTGAATTATAAAATGTGACTATATTTTAGTGGAATCGAAGCACTTCGTTAACCGTAAAATTTACACTTTGGTCCGAAGTAGGTTGTTGAGCATCTCAAATTATAATTACCGCGGCTGATGCACTGAATTGTTAAATAACTGTTAATTATCCTTGACAATTGTCTCTGTTAATTCACTGAATTTGAGGTGATGTACTTTTCACGACACGATACGTTGATTCTACAAAAGCTGATGATGTAATAAATTTTGGGGTTTTCGCAATCGTCTGACCGCTCAACCGAAGGTTCCCGATGGTGCTCGACGTTTGCCGGTCGGACCGACCGTTTAACTGATAGATATATAGCTATGTTTCAAACAATGTAATTACCAAAATTTCGCCATCTTCCTTAGATTCGGAAATATTCCTCAAAAACTCAACTGGGAGATAAGTCGACTTAAACCGTTTTACCACTTCGGTACTGATATGTATGATCGTATTATGGCCGAAGAGTCCATTAGTAATAATATGAACGGTTGAATGGAAGATTTGAATGAGTCAACTCTATGCAGAATACTTGGGTCAAATTCGGATGTTTGGTTGTTGCTAACTGCAAAAAGAATAATTTGTAGTGGACCAGTTAATATCCAATATTCAGGTCAATCTTCCATGTTGTTGTAATCTAATATGAGAATTCATGCTCGAAATTGTTTTCTGAACAGGACAAAATGGATTTCAATTATACTGTTATGACATTACACAAAATTTACCTCCCAAAATAAAATCGGAGAAAAATTATGGTGATGCGACCGTGCTTTAAATATACTCAGTTCAATATTTACAGAATATTCTGGAATAACTCACTCTTAGTCTCTCTCAATGAATCCTAAATGACATTCGATATCGACTTTCCTCATCTTTAAGATGAGTTCTCCGACATTTTCCTCTCTAATTACTTGCTCTCGAGAGAAATGCATGATTAACAGACGTGTTATATTTGGAATGACCGCGTCACCACTGAATTCAGCTGATCAAATTCTGATGTCCATTAACTGCCAAGTTTTGTTTATCATATGGAGTATATCTCAAACTAAGCACTCAAACTCCAAATGGATCTAATCGATCAACCCTTTCGGGGGGAGTTCGAAATTCCTAAATATTTGCCAACAGTATCTTCTTACCATAAGCCAGTGTGTACACATACTTTACTATGAGAAGTTTCCCCGAACCTTAGTCATCGAGTAAATACAAGATTCGATCGGTCACCCCGAACTTAAGTCTACACTCCACTAATTTTCGTTTTAACTCTCCACCAAATTGTCTTACATCCCCAGGTCCAGAAGAAGAGAAACTACTGGGATCGATTCTGTTGCCATCATACCGAGTTATGGTGTGCAAACCCGAGGACAAGGTCAACAAGAAGTTTGCCTTCAAGGCGGAACATGCTAACATGAGGACGTACCACTTTGCTGCTGACACGAGGGAGAGTATGAATCAATGGGTCAATGCACTGACACTTGCATCACTGCTTCAGAATCCAAATCCGTAAGTCATATCATTGTTGAAAACTTTTCCTCACACCGAGAGAAAACAAATCAAAAATAAGCCCCTAGAGGTGAAAATAATCGATAAACTGAGGATGTGTGACTTTTTAGAAGAAAAATAGTTTTGAATAAATTGCTCTACCCCAGGAGGTATTAAATCGAGCGACACCAAATTTCATACACAAGTGCGATTTAATAATACTAATTAGTAGCCAGAATCTCAAATGTTTATTTCAAGTTTTACGCGTATTATGGAACGTCAGATTAACTCTCAATTGAAATAATTACAAAAAAGCGAATATCTTGAAAACTTTGGATGAACAGGTGTTCACATTTTGATTGATCTTGATAGGGGATGGCAAGACGTGTATTTTGAAGAAAAAAAAATGAATCGAACCAGCAGTTTGGGAGATATTGTGCAGTACAGTTTTTCACAAAAAATTGAATATCTTCTAAACCACTTGCCCAGTTTTGCCTACCTACAATCCCATTCCATAATACCATGAGTGCTACAATCTTACCAAATTTCAACATCCTGTCTAAAATTTTTCAGGAGTTATCATGCACAGAACGATTTCCTCATAAAACCGAAAAATGCCGATTGTTACCAAATTATCCCCAGTTCCATAGCAGTATTATGAGTTGATTTGATAACTATTATCATAAGGAATATTTCGATATCCAAAAAATGCAATTCAGTCACGTAGTTTTCGAGATATTGAGGAAAAACGATTTTCGAAAAATTGCCGTATCTCGGAAGCTACTTGACCGATTGACCTGAAATTGCGCCCAGAAGTGCTCTAAAGTATACCAATTATGTGACGAAATTTCAGATTTTTAGCTTCAACTTTATTCCTTTCTCTGTGAAAATTTATAACAATTTTCAAAAATATTCGCACACATATCCAGATATACATACACACATTTTCTAAAAATACCATATCTTTACGTTTCATGATGTTCTACGTCATTTCCAGGCGAAATTAGATGCTCGTCAAAATCAACGATTACAAAGCTTTCATTCGGATGCTTTTCCATCCGAAACCTATATCTCGAAATTACAAAACTAATGTCCGAATTCAAAGTGTTCATGAGTTGAACATCACCTGGACGATGAAACGAGAACTTCTTGACTTTCAAAATAAAATGACTACAAACACTAAGAACTTCGACCCAGTAAATCATGAATCAGGGACTTTTTTATTGAATCAATACAGAATTTATGGGGAAGAAAACCTTCAGATGTTCCTGAAATATGACCTCGCTTACTCTGAATCGCAAGGATTTCAAAGGAAAGAAATAATTATCTCAATTCGAAAAGAAATATTAATGTTCCATTCAGTATCCTAGTGCTTTATTCCAGACAGCAACGCTGTCTTACTTCAAACCTATCATGGGTTGATGGAATATGTAAACGATTTTTATAATATTGAAACATTTTTTTCCGTCAGTATACAACATACACTTAGAAAGTATGCGTGATAATAACCGAATATTCGGAATAGACAATACCTTAACATTCGAAAAAGGTGAAAGCTGATAGCCACTTCTCTACTCAACTTCAAGCTGAGTCAAGTGTATAAGAAATGAGTTACATTTTTCCCACTCGACACTGATATACTTAACGCTTTGATACACAATGAAACCAAACACTGTTCCTTATTTCATCTTACATGCAATTCCTAGTATTTGCTCCTTGCCTTTTATGGCCTGCGGAGAAAGATGAAAAATAATGAGTCAAATATACTTCATATGCTGACTTTTTGATGAATATGTTTGAATGTGAAGAGATCGACATCTTCTTTGAAGGAGCTTTATTGAAAAGCGAACACGGAAAAGCAATATACTTGAATTGAGGATCCCAAGTAGGAAAAACGAACGGGCCGAGATCGGTTCAAGCCCGGCGACCAGGCTGCCGAACTTCGGGGCCCGTTCCTCCGCCGGGACCACGCCGGACTTGGTTGAAACCTGGAATGATAATATGGGGCCAGGTCTGGGCGCCGATCTCGGCCTACCATTGGTGGTCAGTTGTTGGCCAGGCTCAATTAAATATTACTTAATTACATGAATATGATATCAGTGATTGAAATACAAGTAATTCAATCTTACTCCTGAGCATTCGTAACAGGTTCAAGGAAGAAAAAAAATCAATACCGGCATGCGATTGGCGCGGGCTGGCTACCAAACTGTCTATGACAATTATCAATAATGACAAAAACAAGATAATTAACTTTTTTAGGATGATTTTTAGTTTTAATTGCGTCCTACCTACCAAACCCTAATGCAATCATCGCTGAAAAATCGATTTTGTGAACTTAAAATATTACCCTAACGTGGGCTCGAACCCACGACCTCACGACTACTAATCCGACGCCCTAACCACTATCCTACCGCGCAATTCGTAAAACCTCTACTTTAAATCGTTCATATTAATTCCATCTCGATTTTTTTCGATTTGAACGTTTTATTATTCAGTTGATAGAGATATTAAGTGATTCAACTATAGTTTAATCGGTCAATTAATTCAATAATGAATAACAATAATAATTATTATTAATTACAATAATAATTGTAACAATGATGATTAATGTTGAATAACGATTCTTCTTCTTTTCGTAGTAATTAGCGAATACTGGGTCACCATTTTTTTACGATTACACCCTTAAAATTTTACCTTCAAGATTCCACCCTTACCATTCAACCCTCACAATGTCAGCCTTATGATTTTTCCGCCCCTTTCCATTATTGCGATTTAACCCTTACAATTTTACTCTCCAGATATTACCCTTATGATCCCACCCCTATGATTCCATTCTCATCATCTTACCGTTCCGACTTAACCCTTACAATTATAGCAACAGCTGGAGCCCAATGACCAAGCTCCGAGTCACCGCTGGCTCGGGCTTGGTTATCCAGCTCCGGCCCGCCAATGTTCGGCCAAGGCTGGGTCAGATCTGTCAACCAAGGCTCAGTTACCCGCCCTTCCCCCGTGGGTCAAGCCCTGGTCCCCAAGCATGGCCGAACCTCGGTCCAAGCTTGGCCGCCCAGACCTGGCAACCCCAGGCTTGTGCCAGACTTGGCCCATTTTTCCAACACTGACATTTCCTACCTGGGGTGGGACGGAGTGTTAAGAAAATAGCAAAAATAATACTAAGTGCAATCAGTCAAAGAGAAAACGAGATCTCATTAGGTTTCAATTATGACAGTCATATTGCTCCAGAGGATGATTATGTTGCACATGACCTGGATGAACTCGTCCAAGGATTATTCATTTTTACTAAAATTCTTATTTTCTAGAGGAAAGAATTTCCATTGATTTTTCAATATTGATAATTGCTGAAGGAGTTCACTCAAGATCATAACTAACATGATCACCGTCTAGAGTGATATAATTCTCATAATTGAAACCTAATGAGGATTGCCTGGTAATGACTCAACTGGGAGAAATACTGTATTGAAAGAATAAATACTTTTCTTAAGTAAATGGATTGGAACAAATAATTTTTTTTCTCAGTGTGAATATATAACTCATGGTAACACTGAACATAAAAAATTTCACGGAACTTCTTTACGTATACCATCTAGATCACTCTTGATTTTTCAAAGATTTTTCCTAGATCTTTCAAAATTATGCTGGTGCGGCGTAGCACTTACGGCGGGACCAACGGCGTTCGTAACTTTTGCGCAACCAACGGAGTGTTAAGAAAATAGCGAAAATAATACAAAGTGTAATAAGTTAAAGAGAAAACGAGATTGAAAAATCAACTTTCAATTATTTTCAATATTTGAAACACCGGGATGATCCTTTCTCTCAATCCATGAGTCATTAAGAACTTGTTAACTAATACGTATTCAATGCTTTTAATTAATTTCCAGTAATGCAGGAGAGCCAGTAGCTATAGAGCTAGCCGGCCCGGCCGACGGTGATCGCAGCGCTCGTCCCAGTGTCTCCTCAATATCCTCAATCCTTAACCAAAGTGCTGACGACAGCGATTCAGGCTTTCACGGTTTCCAATCACGAGACGATCCAAGCCAATCGAACAACAACTCAAGCCCCAACAGTATAAACACAGCTTCATTTCCAAATCTCAGTGCCAGTAACAGTAATCACGGGAATGTTAACAATAACAGCCCTGAGCAAGGTTTCGAGGAGAGTCACCCACAGCCCATGGTCAACGGATGGATGCAGCCACCATCTCAGTTCAGTCAACCCAGTACTTCTCAGCATTATGGACACATCCAGAGCCCAAGACAACCCCAGCACCCTCAACATCCCCAGCACCAAGCAATGATGCAACAATATATGAGGAGACAACAGATGCAAGCAGGTCCGAGCAATGTTCAAACTGTTCCACCGATGCTCAGGAATTTTGGCCAACCAGTTTACGCAAATGCACCACCAAAACCCAGAAGACTGACCGATGGATCCACGGATTACTCGACTCCATCTCCAGATCCTGATTTTCGCAAATCACCGGTTCAGCCTGGTATGCGAATGACAGTGAAATCTCCCACTACTGAATACGACCGGGGAAATACTATTTATGCCTCGAGGCTGGCCCAACAACAGAATACACCGACTTTGAGGACAGACAAATCGGGACTCAATTACGGTTATGGGCAAACGCAGCCTGCGGAGAGGAGAACGCCAGATACGTACGGGAGGAGTGCACAGCCGAGAGTGACTAGAGGCAATGGAGACTATGAGGATGTTTATGCCGGGCCACAGTTGTATCAGAGGCCGGCAGGACCTGTAGGGTATACCAAAGGACCAGCGCCCGTGCCCATTTCTATACCCGTTTATGCGGTTCAGGGACAAGTATGTCCGAATGCTATGGCTATTAATGGTGAGTCTATTTTTCCAGAATGGACTATTGCATTATTTGTTTAACATTATGTCATGATATTAGGGGCGGACCATATATCACGTAAGACTTCGTCAAAAAAACTTCGTTAAAAAAACCTGGTTAAATTCAACTTGGGAAAGTGAACTTTTGGTTAATTGAACTTTTGTCAAATTGAACTTCCGTCAATAAAACCTTTCGGTTATCTTCTCTTTTGTAAGAATAGAGGTAAAATCTGTGTTTGTGTTTGTGCTTGGGAAAGGAACCAAACAATCGTAATCGTTCAAATTTCAGTTTCAAATTTTCAGGGTAATTAAATATCGTCCCAAAAGTCCGAATATGCGGTTGTTAGAAGCTGTCTGTATGTATATTGTATGTATGTATGTATATAAGTATGTATGGGTGAGGACTTGTTTTGAATTTTATTTCGTAATTTTCTTTATACGTTAAAAGTTTAATAGTACAGTAAAGACTTCGTATAATAGACCTTAGGGATATTAGGAAAGTGGAATTCCGGGAGCCCCTATGCCACCACTACGCGCGCCCATAGAGAGAAGAAAAATAGGGATCAGTAAGTTTCAAATAAGATACCTCGCTCGTTGCGCCCGAATTCAATGAAATTTTTATTTTTACTACATGAATATCGATAACTAATCAATTTATATAAAATTTATATGAATGGTGCTTTATTTATATGATTTTTTTAATATTTTGAATTTGTATATCGCCCGTGTTCCCCTTTCTCCCTAAACATGATAGAACCCCGCGTGATAGAATGGCAGCTGATGTTGGGGGATTGTTGGTGGACTCGAGAATAATCACAGACGAAAAATTACGATTTTTCGATGGGAAAAGTGAAAAAAAATCGATGTATATTTCCATTACTTGAAAAAAGTGGTGTGACCCTCCCTTCAAGGTCATTAGACCCTCATGATCACTTCCTTCGTCCGCCCCGTTTGACCCTTAACACCGTTTGATCCTTATATTAACTACTCTTTTCGCGTTGAAAAATGACTGGGGCCACAGGTATCTTATAAAAAACCCACGGAACATAAACATTCGGGAAGCGATAAAACTGCCAAGAGTGGGGGCAGGGCTCGAGCGCTCGAAGCGCGAGGTATCTCACGAAGCCTCTACTGTATATTGTGGTCCAAGTACCACTTCTTCGCACGCACGCGTAACACATTCTATTTTTTATGATACGTGTCAAGTTCACTGTTCGGAATGGTAGTAGAGATAAAGTAGTTGTTCTTGTGCACGAATTGCGTAAAGTTTAAACTTCGCTTTATGCACTCGAAATTTACTTTACGCACGACCTGTGAACTTTACGCTCTCTGTGGATAGAATAAGCACTTCACGCACACTAAACGGTTTCGAAAAGTGAACTTTAATAAAAATCCAAATTATCAACCTCAAAAATTCTGCAATTATCTTGTGTACTTCCGGGAATATAAGAGATATAAGAAATTGGACGACATGTGACAATAATGGGAGAAAATATCGACTCAACGCTGTGAATTAAAGTCGAGAATGCAGCTTCATTTGAAGCCCTTATCACCTACTCTTAAGTAAATTTCAAGAAGTCAAAATGAAGCCAAAACTTCGATATTAAGATTGCGTGATTTTACAAATTCCATAGTTTTTCTTTGTCAACGATTGGAGAACTATTACTAATTAAATTGGATTAAATTCTGCTTTACTCTTTTCTACAAAAAAAAACTCAGAATATTGGCCAAATTTATTACTAACATTCCTACAAAACTTCCAACATTGTTTGACACGAATTTCCACTTTGATTCAATTTTTTTCCAATTCCCAACCGTCGGAAAATTAATTTAAGAGTTCAGAACAAAGTTTAACCTGTTTTTTTTTCACCATTAGGGCCAGTAATGAGACAACAAAGGGTCCAACCACCCCCCCGACCACACAGTGCCGATTTCCTGGAGTATGAGGCAACGAGAAGACCGAGCTCCCAAACAACTGACCAGCCTGGAATTCAACACCAACAGAGACGACCACAACGCCCGAAATCGAGTTTGGACGTTGTACCCTCATCCGAAATTACTTCACCCAATGGAGACGGTTACTTCTACTCGGAAGAAAGGTAACAACAAACCTCAAACACGGTTTGAGGTTTAGGTTTTAACGGTTAAATCATCCTCTAACTAGCAAAACCATCAATCACAATTATTGTCAATTCTTTGTAAATCAAAAGATATGCGGCTCAAATGAGACAGTCCGCAGTGTACCTCCACCAAACTCCCCTGCAGCACCAGCAGCAGAGAAATCAGTCCCTCTCACGTGCAACAACACCCTCGAAGTCTTCACCGAGGGTGGAAGACCCGAATGGGCCAATTGGCATGAATGAGACGCCTTGTGCAGTCCATCACCCTCAAAGAGAACCTGTTTACCGTCAACACCCAATGGCAACGCAGTCTCTACAAAGATACGCAGAGTTAGTGACCTAATTCAACTCTATACTTCTATTACCGCAATGTCCCTCCACACTCATCTCTCGAGAGTCCTGCTTCCCATTAATGTCGCCTTCCGGGAGATTCGCCTTCTTGAGATGATAGTATCGATTTTGCATGGCGGGAGATTACTTTGGTATTTCGTATTATTTGCTCAATATTGGACACAGAATATCACATAAAAGGGAATTCAATAATGATCGTTTCACTACAAGGGATGCGCCTCAAAGAGGATGTATAGCTTGTTTTTCCAATATTTACGGAATGAAGAAGTGTAGGGGAATCTATCAAAAGATTGTTTGTGGGAAAAACTTAATTAAAATGATATTCACTGACATTTTCGTCTACTCTTACTGGTATTTATAAGTTTTTTCATTTGATAATCTCATGGAAATATGTATTTCCTCCTCCAAACTCCAAATTCTTCAGAAAATAATAAAAATTTAGTTAAATATTGTCATTGATAGCTGCTGTCTTAGCGTTTTTTTTTCATTTGATCTATCAAAAATGATGAATTAAAGATGAATTCACTGAAATACCTAGCGGAATTAAGATGGAGAAGTGCCCCAAAATCATAACTATAGAATTAAAGGCCCTGTTGGAGCTTGTTTCCTATTTAATTTGAAATAGTGACACAAAAAACGTTACTTCTTTTCTGCAACCGTAGTTTCTCCAACAAATTTTGAAATCCCTATGATGTAGTGAAATTTTCACTCATAATATCACAAGAGCTACAAAATTATTGAGCACTTCCCAATAGGTTCGTTACAAATAACAAGGAAGTCAAGTTTTTTAAGTTGATTTCTATGCAATGAACTTTAAGGGAAACACCCGATTAATTTAAAAGCTCGAATACTATTCGGAAGACAATTTCTTTAATTCTGATTTCAACCAATTAGAGTGCAGTATTCGGGATCACGTTACACCTTCACATCAGTTTTATTTTGACAATTTCCTTAACTCTGATTTTGGCCAATCAGAGTGCAGCATTCGGTGTCATGTGATACCTTTCACACTGACAATTTCCTCAATTCTGATTTTGACCAATCAGAGTGCAGTATTCGGAGTCACGTGACATGTTTTGCACTGATAATTTCTCTGTAGCCTGTCAATTGTTTTCTATGAATTTGACAGATATTCCTCACATTTTGGTGAAATGTGTCCCGTAACCCCCAACACTGCACCCTGATCGGCCAAAATCAGAATTGAAGAAATTGTCCTCCGAATATCCCTCGACTTTTAAAATTCATCGGATACTTCCCTCAAGTTTTCCTGCATATCAACGATCGGGATGAGCTTTGCAGTAAAATCCCTCGCGTTGCGTGCTCGGGATTTTAATCTACAAAACTGATCCCTCTCGTTGCTATACAACAAAACATTCGGGAAAATCCGATAATTTTGAAGCTCTTGGAGTATTATTGCTAATTATTTTTCCCAATCGGATTTCAACCAATCAGAGCACAGTAATTTGAGGCTACCCAACAGCTTTATTTCGGGTATTTCTTCCTAGCTTTCGAATATTTCGCAGTAGCTCTTCATTTTTTCGGTTCATTTCAGATCGAATCTTCTATTTGACAGTCTACGCAAATCGGTTTATTCTATTAACATAATTTGTTTAAAGTTTCCCTAATTCACCTCCTCATCCACTGATGTTCTACTCTTCGAGCTTCAAAATTAATCGGGTATTTTTGCAGAAAAATCCTTCGCACAAGCGCTTGGGATTTTTTAACCTGCGAAAGTTGACACCCTGATTTGTTTGCAATGAAGCTAGCGGAAAATACCCGATAATTTTGAAGCTCTTGAGGTATCACGTATCACTACTAATAATGCACCGAGCTACGGGTGAATTATCAAACTGATAATTTCATAGTCACCAACCAATTTTTTTCCCATCTTTTGACAGATCTCCACATTTTGGTGCAAAGTGTCACGTAATTCCGAACACCGCACTCTCTCCGGCCAAAATCAGAATTGAGGAAATTGTCCTCCGTATACCCCTTGATCTTCAAAATTCATTGGATATTTACCTCAAGCTTCCCTGCAAAAAAACGAGTGCGTCAAATTTTGTAGAAAAAGCCCTCGCGCTGTACACTCGGGATTTTTGGCCTGCAAAATTTGATACCTTTATTTGTTTACAACGAAGCTTTCGGTAATTTTCGATAATTTGAAGGTGAATAATTCGATCATTTTGAAGGCCTCGGGGTATTACAACTGACAATTCTTCCACCCTCACCAGAAATTTAATGGCGCAAAAACGTCGTGGCGTGAGTTGGCGCGCCACATTCAATGTTATAGGTATAGGCACTTTGGGTCAGTGTCGCAGAATTTCGATCAATTTCTCCTGGGGATCGAAATTTCGACCAAGAGAATCACACCATGAGACGAAATTGATAGTTAAGAGATGGGAAGTTTAAATTTTATCCCTTAAACCTTTTGTTAATTTCCCGATCCAAAGGGAGGAAGTTATTTTATATATAAGCAGCATGCAAAATTATCACTTGTAATACCACAAGAGCTTCAAAATTATCGGGTATTTTCCGATAACTTCGTTGCAAACAAATGAAGGAGTCAAGTTTTTCAGGTTAAAAAATCACGATTAATTTTGAAGAAACGCCCGATTAATTTTGAAGCTCGTGTGCTATTCGGGGGATTATTTTTCCAATCCAAATGTCGGGCAATATAATTGGACCATGAGACGAAACTCACAATTGAGAAACGAAAATTGTATAATTAACACAACGACACAATTGAATTCAATCTGTCAGTTTGACGAGGGGTTAATTCGACTGCATGGTGTTTTGTTTTTTATATAGCACCTACCAGAGAAAATTATCAAAAAATTATCAGTTGAAAACCCTGTAGCTTGTACCACGTGATGTCGAATGGGCCAATTATATTGCCCGATATTTGGGTTGGAAAAATAATCAGTAGTAATACCACGAGACCTCCAAAATTATCGGATATTTCCCGATTGTTTTGTTGCGTAGCAACGAGAGGGAGAAGCTTTGCAGATTAAAATCACGAACGCGCAGCGCGAGGGATTTTTGTGCAGAACTTATCCCGATCGTTGATACGCAGGAAAACATAAGGGAAATGTTCGATTAATTTTGAAGATCGACGGGTATTCGGAGGACAATTTCTTCAATTCTGATTTTGGCTGATTACGGGACACATTTCACCAAAATGTGAGAAATATCTGTCAAATTCGTTGAAAACAATTGACAGGCTACAGGGAAATTATCAGTCTGATAATTTCCCTGCAGCTGGAAAAATTATTAGTGTGAAACGCGTCACCTGACCCCGAATACAGCACTCTGATTGGTCAAAATCAGCATTGAGGAAATTGTCAGGAGTATTACCCGAATAGTAGTAATAGTGAGGCCTTCAAAATTATCGGATATTTTTCGAATGCTCGAATGAAAACTCAAATCAAACTAGAATAAAAGACTGATCAGTCAAAACTGATTTTAGTCACTTGGATCAGAAAAGTAACGCTTGTTTAGATCCATGCCTGATCAAAATGTTAGGGTCATCTCGAGGGGCCATTCATTCGTGAAATCACGGTGTCACTGAGGACTGAAATCGTATGAAATCAAGTGAAATCAGTAAAATTCTGGGATTTTATTGATCACTAGCAATAGCTGAAATCTCATGAAATCATGAAATCAGCAACTCACTAGACCCTTTTGAATACATAAACGAGAGAAATTTTTTCGACTTATTTGTGGTGTATTCTTCTGCTTATGCTCATTTACGTGTATTATTTTTCACATAGAAAAACAAAAAAATCCGTGAAAATAAACACGTATTTTCTTGTACGACCTCTTGGAATCCTCGAAAGTATCGAAACATCGTGTTACCAATAGAGGCACTATCGGCGAAAAAAAACAAAGAAACAAAACAAAAATACAACATCAACAATCGATATTTTCTGAGAATCTCCCATACAAAGTTGAATGTTTTGACTGCGGTAGAAATAGATATTTTATCGAATGAATCAAAAGAACATGTCTATTTGAATCTCATGGCTTCATCTTGATGATTTCATTTTGTTTTGTTTTTTCATTTCATGATTGAAAATTTTGATCGAATTTAATTACCCCTGAAATTTCGCGGAATTTCGCCATTGACAATTCAAAAGTTTGTGGAAAAATCAAAAAGAAATGTCAATTTCAATTCCATTTTTCCCTGAAAATGAATAGAAAACCAGAAAATTCCGGTAAATATATATGCTTGAATTCTCAGAACAGTAACAGTGAATGCAATTTAAGGAGAAAAATCATGAAATTTCAGATTTCACTGAAAATTCAATGTAATTTGGCATTGAATATTTATATTAGATTAGAAATTCAAATAAATTAAGGAATTCTCGTCTGCTGCTTAAAATTCTGGAATTTTATTCAATTTCCAGTGAAACCTGAAATTTCATGATTTTTTACCCTAAATTGCATTTAGTGTCACCGTCCTGAAAATTAGTTGTCAACCGTCCATGAAATTTCATTTTTTCTAACTGTGTACATTTACACCCCTTGTAACTATTATGTTTGAGCCTGCTTGTATAAATATGATGCATTTTTTTCCCTCCGGGTTCTGTTCCCATTCCCTGCTACTCCATTCCCCCCTCCTCTTCTCCACAGAGATGAAATAAAAAATTTGAAATCACTTGGAGTCGTCTGAAATCGCGAAGTAACCAAAAAATCCCAGGCAATCACATGAAATCAATGATTGCATGTAATCATGGAAAACTCCTTAAAATCGCGTGAAGTCTCCCTGAAATCACAGTAATTACTGTGTTACCGGATTTCCAAATGAATGGCCCCTCGGATCTTCCTAATTAGTACCGGATCCAGTCGGGATTTGACTAATCAGAGTAGGATTGTATTTCACTCCGCCACATTGGATCCAGATACTCTGTTCAGAATTTTCTCGGATCCTGATCCGAAGGTCTAATCAAGAAATCTTGACCAGTGTTGGATCTGTATCTGATCTAAAACTGAGATGAGGAAAACTGAGATAAATTTCCGCTCGGATGATCCGGTGGGTAACGACGAGAGGAAGAATATTTGCAAATCAAAAATCCCAAGTACGCAGTACGAAGGAGTTTCATGCAAATCTGATCCTGTTCGTCGCTATACAGAAAAATATGAGGAAAACATACAATGAATTTTGAAGATTGAGTAGTATTCGGTGAATTATTTTTGACTGTCGGATTTGGCCAAAAACTCACTTATTATTGAAATTTTTTTTCACTCTCTATCACAATGCTTGACAGCTTTTTGAAAAAAAAAAAAAAACTATGGCACCACTAGACGAAAATCATAAGAGCTACAACAAAATTTTGTAAAGCTAGGATGAAACTATCAATTTAATACCGAATGGGGATTTACTCCAAGTTATCAAATACTGCATTCTAATTGGCCACGATGTGACTTCGAAAAGTAATCAGTTGAACTATCAAAGTTATCAGCCGTATAATGCCTCGAGTGCTCCAAAATTGTCGAAAATTTTTCGATAGTTTTCTTGCATAGAAACCAGAGGGAGAAGTTTTGCAGATTTAATTATTTTATTGACGTTGATACGCCTATGATTTCAATATGGGGAGTCATTTTAGGAAGCCGTCCTTATGTGGAACGTCATCTATCGGAATTTTAGAAAATTCTAGATATTTTGAGGTAATTTGAGAAGTTTCTTGAAATTGCGAAAAAATTCGAAGAGTTTCTAGAAATTGCGAGAAAATTCAGGGAGTTTTCAGAAAATTCGAGGGAATGCAAGGAGTTTCTGGGAAATTCGAGAAAGAAGGAAAGACTGTATCGAAGATACAGCCGCCTATATTTTTGTTGAAAACTTATCCATACCATTGATATCCAGAAAAACAAGAAAACTCATCTACAATTTACAGTATTTGATATTTTTACTGGTTAAGGATGTTCGACACCCTTTCAGCGAAAATTGACGTTGTTTTTATTTTTCTGGCAAATTATCGACGGGAGTGACGTGAAAAAATATAACGATTTTGTGGTTTGTCATTCTTTAATGGCTCACGAAGTTGCGTAGTGGTGCGATAATTTTCATGCCTTTTTTTCTCCAGTTTTGTGATTCTTTTTAAAAGTTTAGAGAAAACGCAAGAAAATGTTCGCACCACCTTAAACTTTCGTCAGTCATTAAATAATGACAAAACACAAAAACGTTATATTTTTTCACGTCAATTCCATCATAAGTTTGCCAGAAAAATTAAAAAAACGTGAATTTTGACAGAAAGGGTGTAGAACATCCTTAACGCCATATTCAAACCCTTAATTCATTTATTTGAACAGAAAATTGTGATTGAAGGTTGCAATGCGACTAACTGGAAATAACTGAAAATTATCGAAATTATTCGCCGTAAGGAAAAATTGTCAAACGGAAAAATTGTCAAATAAGAATGCGAAAGGGGCGCCATCCGGTAGTGACGCCACGGAGTATGGTTTTTGGGGTAAAGAAGAGTTTTCAAGTTAGAATTGTATAGATAAATTCAAAATAATATTTAGTTTAAAACAATCAATGAGTGAGATATCTCAAGCACATTGAATTATACGATATCATAGGGGCAAAATGGATATTTTCTGACCTCATTCGATTTCTTCGGGGTAAAATGGGTATTTACTGACCTCATACGATTTCATGGGGGCAAAGTGGGTTTTTCGTGAACTCATACGATTTCTTAGGGGGTAAATGGGTATTTTCTGACCTCATACGATTTGTTAGGGGTAAAATGGGTCTTTTCTGTACTCCTACAATTTCATGGGGGCAAAATGGGTTTTTTCTTGTACTCCTACGATTTCTTAGGGACTAAATGGGTATTTTCTGACCTCATACGATTTCGTGGGGACAAAATGGTTTTTTTGTGAACTCATACGATTTCATTGCGGCAGAATGCGTATTCTTTGAACTTTTACGATTTCATTGGGACAAAATGGGTTCTTCATGAACTCATATGATTTCATTGGAACAAAATGGGTATTTGTTGACCTCATTCGATTCCGTAGGGGTAAAATGGGTCTTTCCTGTACTCCTACGATTTTATGGGGGGCAAAATGGGTGCTTTGTGTACTTCTACGATTCCATAGCTACAAGATGGGTATTCTGTGAACTTAATAAAAGTTAATAAAACTTGATAAAACTCATCACTACATACATAAATTAGATATCACATGCATATCATCACGATTTGGACCACGGCTATCTTCAAAACTACACCGTGTAGAGATGTGATAACTTCATCCCTGCACTGTATACTGATCCGTTGCAACTGTGATTCATTGAGGAAATAACGGATTTAGGGGACATATCCTACCAGACAGGTCTTTTATATTTTTCTTTTAATAATATCATTATAAATCTTTTTCGTAATTTTCGTCTAGGTCACAATGCTTCTGTGTATTAATTATTCATTCTTTTCCAAGTCGAAAATTATTATCGAAATTATTATATTTTGTTATTATTATATGAATAATTTTAATAGAAGAACGTACGGCATTACAGGACCGCCAGTATACCATTGTATACCATCTGTATACCATTTATTTCTATACATAAATTTTGACATAATTTTTTGTTTTCGTACGAAAGATGTGTAAACGCTCTAGAGAAAAACAGAGAAATAGTGCATCTCCATATGAAATGTTTATATACATGAGGCAGTGTGTCGTATAGGATCAAACCTATAGAAATCGTATAGAAATAATGTGTATTCAAAATATTCGTATCAAAATATCCGAATATCATATGCGAAAATCCTATATAAATTCTATACGCAATCCATTTTACCCCCATGAAATCGTATGAGGTCAGTAAATACCCATTTTACCCCAATGAAATCGTAAAAGTTCACAGAATACCCATTTAGCCCTTAAGAAATCGTATGAGTTCACGAAAAACCCATTTTGCCCCCATGAAATTGTATGAGGTCAGTAAATACCCATTTGACCCCAATGGAATCGTAAAAATTCACAGAATACCCATTTTGCCCCAATGAAATTGTAAAAGTTAACAGAATACCCATTTTGCCCCAATGAAATCGTATGTGGTCAGTAAATACCCATTTTACCCCCATGAAATCTTAGCAGTACACGAATAACCCATTTTGCAACCATGTAATCGTAGGAGTATAGAAAAGACCCGTTTTACCCCTAAGAAATCGAATGAGGTCAGAAAATATCCATTTTGCCCCTATGATATCGTATAATTCGATGTGCTTGAGATATCTCCCTAATTGATTATCTTAAACTAAATATTATTTTGAATTTATCTATACAATTCTAACTTGAAAACTCTTTACCCCAAAAACCATACCCCGTGGCGTCACTACCGGATGGCGCCCCCTTCGCACTCTCATTTGACAATTTTTCCGTTTGACAATTTTTCCGTTTGACAATTTTTCCTTACGTCAATTATTCTACCTCTACTTTCTCCCCAAAACGTAAAATACTGTATTTCTATTAGTTGACGTTCAGATGAGGGAATAATCAGTTGAATTCCGTTTAGGATATACACAATAACGTCGAATGGTGCAATTTTAGTGGCTGAAATATGTAGATGAGGACATTCATCAGAATCTTTTTTGTAGCTTCCTTCACTTGCTTTCTTCTCCAGAACAAAGTTTCCTATCCAAATATCTCTATATAACGGATTGAGCCCGAAGTATAGACCCCTGCATCGAAACTTCGGTGGCTTCTATTATGTCAAATAAACTTGACTCCTGACTCTTATGATAGCTTCACCATAATTATCGCATGATTAAAATGATTTCAAAAGAGAGCATTCTGATTTTGAAAACTGATGACAAGAAATGTAATCATGTGATTTTGGTGTTTACAGTGACTTCATTGATTTTGCTGAGACTACACTGAGAAAAAAAATTATTTTTGCCAAATATTCATTCAGGTGAGAGAAGCATTTATTTTTTCAAAATTGTATTTCTCCAATCGAGTCATTCCCAGGCGAGTCTGATTAGGTTTCAATTATGACAATCATGTTGCTCTTGAGGATGACTAAGTTGTACATAATCTTGGATGAACTCCTCCAATGATTATTCATTTTTCCTAAATTCCTTATTTTCTGGAGGGAAGAAATTCGATTAATTATTTAATGTTAATAATTATTGAGGGAGTTCACTCAAGTTCATAACTAACATGATCATCTTCTAGAGCCATATAACTGTAATAATTGAAACCTAATGAGTATTGCCTGCCAATGACTCGAGTGGAGAAATATGGTATTAAAAAAATGAATACTTCTCTCAAGTAAATGGATATTTGGCAAACAATATATTTCCTGAGTGTGCACAGAAAAAAACAAAAAATTGCAAGAAAAATGGCGCGACAACTACTGAAATGTGTACGGAAAAAATTCTTGTACTTCTTCATGAACAGCTCACAAACTTTCCTGTTTATTGACAAAAAATTACGTAACAAAAGTAGTGATGCCGCAAGATGCGAGAGAAACGAGACGAGAGACGAGACGAAATGAGGGACAATGACAAAAACGAGACGAGACGAGACGAGAAATTGCATTTCCTCGTCTCGTTTCGTCTCGTGGCATCCCTGAACAAAAGGGAAAAGTTCTCCTTTGCCCCACATTTTCCTTGATTTTAATTAAACAACATTAAAATATAATTTCGCTCTCCGATTATCTACATTGTATAGTAGATCGTCTTCGATTTTTTTCTCCATATATAATACAATTTCATTACACCAGCGAGTAACACGATGATGACGAATGTGAATACCCTTTCGGATTTTTGTTTAAAACTAGCAACTCCAACTTAATCGTTGCTTTTCTTTCTACAGTGCGTCAAGCAACGAAGCAATGATGAGACGTTCCTTACGTGATAGAAGCTACGAGCCCTCATACCGAGATACCTTAGTTCACGGAGACAGTGGTACAGTGCCACGACGAGTCCCACGTGATTACGAAAGCCCCCAGACAGTGGCCAACAACCGAATAGTAGATGTTAGCTACGGATCCCATAGTTACCACGGTGAACATGGCTCCAGGCGCTGCAGTGTTCAACAGTTCGCGAGATCGGCGTCTGCTCGGTTGCCCAGAACTCGACACCCAGCTCTAGATAACACCGATGAGGATGATTACAGTGACAGAACAGCGGGACAGGGGTCGCGAGACGGTGAAAGGAGGATTCAACAAGTAAGTATGACATGTTAAATTGTTTCACGTACCCGGAAATTATTCCATAGGTGATCCCACGTACGAAATGCCAGTGTTGGAGAAACGGGCCAAGCCTGGCACAAGCCTGGGCTTGCCAAGTCTGGGCGCCCAGGCTTGGACCGAGGTTCGGCCATCCCTGGGGACCAGGGCTTGAGTCTCGGGAGAAGGGCGGGTAACCGAGCCTTGGTTGACAGATCTGGCCCAGCCTTGGCCGGACATTGGTATGCCGGAGCTCGATAACCAAGCCTTAGCCAGCGGTGGCCCGGAGCTTGGTCATTGGGCTCCAGCCGTTGGTGTAACTGTAAGGATTAAATCGCAAGGGTGAGATGATGAGAATGGAATCATAGGGGTGGAATCATAAGGGTAAAATCTGAAGAGTAAAATTGTAAGGGTCAAATCGCAATAATGGAAAGGGGCGAAAAAATCATAAGACTGAAATTCTGAGGGTTGAATGGTAAGGGTGGAAACTTGAGGGTAAAATATTAAGGGTGTAATCGTAAAAAAATGGTGACATTGTAGGTGTTGAAGTCACATGTTACTCGCTAATTATTACGAAAAGAAGAAGAATCGTCATTCAACAGTAATCCTAATCGTTACAATTATTATTGTAATTAATAATAATAATAATAATTATTCATTATTGAATTAATTTACCGATTAAACTGTAGTTGAATCACTTAATATTTCTATCAACTGAATAATAAAACATTCAAGTCGAAAAAAACCGAGATGGAATTAATATGGAAGATTTGAAGTAGAGGTTTTACGAATTGCGCGGTAGACTAGTGGTTAGGGCGTCGGATTAGTAGTCGTGAGGTCGTGGGTTCGAGCCCACGTTAGGGGGTAATATTTTAAGTTAACAAAATCGGTTTTTCAGCGATGATTGCGTTAGGGTTTGGTAGGTAGGGCACAATCAATACTAAAAATCATCCTAAAAAATGTTAATTATTTTGTTTTTGATATTATTGATAATTGCCATGAACAGTTTGGCAGCCAGTGCGGCACCAGTCGCATACCGGTATTGACTTTTTTTCCTCGTTGAACCTATTACGAATGCTGAGGAGTAATATTAAATTACTTGTATTTCAATCACCCATATTATCATATTCATGTAATTAAGTAATGTTTAATTGAGCCTGGCCAACAACTGGCAATCAACGCTGGGCCGAGATGGGCGCCCAGACCTGGCCCGATGTTATCATTCCAGGTTTCAACCAAGTCCGGCGCGGTCCCGGTTGAGGAACGGGTCCCGAAGTTCGGCAGGCCGGCCACCGGGCTTGGGCCAAGCTCGGCCCATTAGTTTTTTCGTACGTGGGATGCGCGTTCTCAAGAAAAGGGAAAAAGAAAACTAGCTTCAGTTTCTTAAAGACTATACCTGTGATTCATACCATTTAACATCGGTCGTCGACACTGACTCATGAGTTGGGAGTCGTCTTTCAACTGATTCATAGAATTCCCATCACAGGTAAAAATGCATCAACCACGGTCATTCTTAATCCCGTCACGCGTTTAAGCGTTCACCGCAGTGGAGGAACTATCATTATACGTTCATACTAAATACTGAGGCAGGTTAGAGCCGGTGCAGACCGTTTGGGTCGGTCATTGGGGGACGAGGTAGTTCTATTCCGGTTGGATTACGTGCGTTATGTGTATTCCTGTGATGTCAGTGTTTGAGTAAAAGTGAAGTTCATTGAGAGGAGATATTGAAGTAATTGTTTGGAAGGTGGAAATTCGATATCGAACGATATTTATGTGGATATGAATTTCGATCGTTTGGCCGGATTTTGAATTTCTGTGAGAGTCTATGGTTTTTTTTCTGCGATGGTATTGGTGGAGATTATATGTCCAAAGCAACTACTTGAATCATTTCTAGCGATCTAATTGAAAATTGCTCTCTATTACAAAAATCGTAATCAACTTCTGGTGATAAAAGTTTGGTAATCGATAAATCATAATCAATAAATCTATTATGTTAGCAGAAACAAGTCAAGCTGACATATCTCATCTACCTCATTAAATAATCATTTCGTTGATAACTAATTTAAAAATAAATGCATACTCAGTAAAAATGTAAGATTCATCTGAAAACGTGATGAGATGAGATCATCACTAAATTGATTATTTCTCATGAACCGTGTGCTTCCCTCTAGTAGTTGGATTTAGATCATTTGTCTTTCCAGAAAACTACCAGAAGGAATTTTCCGTAATAAACTCTGACAGCTCCAGAGAAGACTTTACCGTATCCTTCCATTACTAAATAAACTATTACTCACGAAATTCCGTCCCCAAAATTAAATAGTTCAGTCACAAAATTAATTGAATTTATTATTACTAGCGACGGGCGCGAAGTGATTAGCTTATACTAAGTTATTCTATTTTATTTTCTTTCCATTTCCATCTTCATAATTAGATTAATTTAATTTTACTCATTCTTATTGTTATTATATATATTTTTGTTCCTTAATTCACAAGTTACAACATTGAATAAAGAGGAATTCCCCATAATTGACGTGAAAATACAGATAGCCAAACAATTTTCGATGATCATACCTAAAATTTTTCATTTCTTTCTTTTTCTTTAATAGTACCAATGATCTGAAAATGTGAACGAATATGAACATTTTACATCTATTTAATCTCATTTCAATGGAACCGAAGAAGGAAATTGCAAAGAAAGATCGATCATCATCAATCAGTATCAATAGAATGAAAAAAATCTATTTTTCTGTCTTTTTGCAATTTTTCAAATAATTTTTTTCTTCTTGAAAAATGAAAGGAGATCAACATTTTAAATTTCTGTGATCGTATTCCGCTCACAGAAACAGGAAATACGGAAAAAGTAGGGAAGGAAAATCAGAAATAAATTTTAAAAATCGATTTTTCTATCTTGAAAATTTTAAAACGTTTTTTTTTTTAATAATGAAGAAAAACCAATGTATTTTCTTTCTATTATCTAATTCTGATGGAAGAAAGTGAAAAGAGGAAGAGAAACGAGATCAACACGAAAACTGAATTTTTAATTTTTCAATTGGTCTAGGGATAATTTTAAAATTAATAATTTTTTTTGAATAGTGAACCAATACCCATAAATTCAATTCCTCCTCACATTTTTATAGAATACATAAAAAAATAGCAAAGAATTCAAATTGGCGAGGAAAAATTTGATCGGATTATTATTATGTAATAATTATCATCCACCTTATCCTAAAAGTTATCAATTCATCACCTATATAATCAACCTCATGTTTTCAGCGTGAAGAATCGATGAAACGTCTTCTAGAATGGAAGCAGCGAATGCTGCAGTCACCCCTCACTCGCAAACCCACGGGTACAACGAATGGTGTAACAACAGCACAAAGTGAATTATCGAGTTACTATAAACGTCAGGCGTTACTCGATCTCGCGGCTCATGAAGCTAGTGTTGCTGAGGCCCGTCACTCGAGACGAAGAGATGATAATTCACACAGGCCCCATACAAGGAGCAAAAGTTCAGATGGACGTAGATCAGTGGCTAATGTATCGAGATACAACAGTTACTCCAGTGATGACGAAGGTAGGGAGACATCATCCCCCGAGCTAATTATTTGATGCTTTCAATCTAAAATTGTTAAGATTACTTGTAGATTTAACATTGCCTCTCTAACTGAATACTAAAGTGAGTAACAATTAGCTGAATTAGCAATAGAAAAAAGGCTAGGATTGTGAAAATGACTAAATGGTCATTCTTCTGGCGCGTCTCCACTAATTATAATGCGATAAACGATCTGTGACTAACCAGCGGACAAAGGGACGAAAATACGAAAGACTTTGTGCGTTAAACCAAGGTCACTGGTTACTGTGACATATTCATATAGCTTATTGAAAAGCCCCTAGAGCCTGACGATGTAACGAATTCATTCTGATTCAATGAAATTCATAAACAATGGTGGTAGTTGAGCAAAGTTGAAGATTTTATTTCCAAAGTATTCTCCCTCTCATCTCTATGCTGTGCTGGGGGTCTGGGTTCGCTCTGGTGAATGGACATAATTAACAATTAACCAATTGAGTAAATACACGTACTTGGGCTCTGATACTGGTGCATGGCATGGCCAGAGGTGCACACTAACAATTGGTAAAGATACTTGTTTACACCCAATTCATATTTTTCATTAGATGATGAACAATTGTTTTGGAACATGCTTAAATCTTGCTTTCAATTTTTGATCAGCTGAAAATGGGGAAATTGGATCCACTGAATAATGATACCGCACAATGAAGCATTATTAAATTTTTTATGGCTTACGTGGTAAAGGTAAATAAGGCCGAACATAACAAATTTTCATAAAATAAATCGTAGGCAGTGAAAAAGCTCTTTCCATACATTGGTTTGAACTCACTCATTTCCGAAGTTTTAATACATTGGTGATAAAAAATAATTTTGTAATTACCTCTTTTTATCACTTACCGATTAATCCATACTTTTGTGAATAGATCAAATTAACCAAACTCAAGTGTTTAATTATTCTCATTCAGTCCTACAGTATTTATTTGAGTATTATAATTCAATATTGAATTGGTAAAACTTACTGCGTTGAAAATTACGTATTTGTTAATCAGATACATATTTCCTACTGAGGTAATCATGAGACAAGCAAACACGAGACATTTTGAAAAAAGCTCTCTCACCATTTCGTCATAAAATTCTTCATTACGAAATAATTTCAATTTTTCCAAAATGAATCAAATAGACTTATGATTCTTTACTCCACCAATTCGAAATTCTTATCGCTCTTTACGAAAAAATTGAAAATCAACTAATGAAAATGGATTGAACGTGTGATAGCACCTGGTCAATGTTACATTTATTCTTATTTACCGGTTTGAATCAGAGCTCGACGATGTCCGGAGGAAGCGAACACGCAGACCCTCACACGCAGGTCGAAGTCCCCGTCATTCCGAAGAGACTAATCCGGCTCTTCAGGGTCAACCAACTGTCACATTCTCCTCAGCAATACTCCCCGACGTCGGCTACGAGGAGGTCTCCTTTCCGCCTCAGGAGTCCTCAGCTCCCAAAAATCTATCGACAACGGAAAATCTTATTGTAAAAACCCCGAAGAAGCCAGGCATTCTCAAAACCCCCTCGTCCTACCCACATCGTCAATCAGCAAAATCGGAAGGGGGAAGATTAAGTACATTAGCCGGTGAAACATGGCAGACGACTAAAAACGTTCAGTGGGATTCTACCGAGGACAAGGAGAACTGGGACTCGAGGATCGATGAGAGTAAAGTCATTAAGGAATTCTCGTATCAGTACATTAAAGCTGATGAGATTGGTGATATTGATAACGAGAATTGGGAGGGGAATTTAGTGCAGAATAGAATAAAGTCATTTGAATGTAGCATTGAGGATGGCAGTCCAATTACAGAGATGCTCTCCATGCAGGAGCCTCTGAAGGTGTCGCCACCACAAGCGACTGAAGCTCACGTTTCGAGATTAGACTCAACTCGAGCCCCCCCAATCATTCGAAAATTTACCTTGCGTGATTCTACGTGCAAAACTCCCGAAAATCCACCAGAAGAATCGCTAGAACAAAAGAACGATAATGCTAAATCTGTAAAAGATCTCCTGGCGGATTTCGAAAGAAAATCACAACAAGTGCGTAACCAAGAAAACAAGAAACGAGAGGAGATAAAGCACCGCGGAGTTTTCAGTGACACTGAGACTCTTCTCTACGATACGGGAAGCGATCTTGATCAACCTCATAAAAGTGAAGAAGAAATTGAAACCGATGAAATCCTAGAGTACAAGAAAGTTCACACTGGTACGATAAAGCGGAGCAACTTGGAAAAGAAAACAGAGGAGAGAATTGAAGAAATTAAAACAACTTTGAATGACTCTCAGGTTGCAATTGAGGGACTGAGTGAGGGCACAGATGCATTCGCCAGATTGAGTATGACAGAGTCAATGGTCACTCACGGAGATAACTTATCTGGTGAGAGTGACAGTTCAACACCAAAGATCAATGATATTAATCCAGAGGAACATTATCTCCCTATGTCACCGAGAAAAGCTATCTTGGATCCTAATAACGATGACAGGCCCGATCCAAAGATGATGGAGAGTTTATTCGCTAATTTGAGACACGAGGAGAGCTCTTACGTCGAAATGACGCAGAATGGAAGAGGGCGTTCGCTCTTAGCACCCAGCGGAGACCCTAAACTTGACTCTGGAGATTACTCTACGTTGGAGGCATCTCACTACGAGTTTGTGTGTGTCGCTGATAACAAAGTGGAACCGGTTTATATGGAAGTGAGTCAATTAGCTGAGGAGGACCAAAAGAAAACGCAAATTACGAAAAAGAAAGAATGCTCAAATGGTCAAATTCGTAGTGACTTGCCAGATATATTGACCGCCCTGAAGTCTGACAGTTCTGACGCTGACGATGAGTCCTCCAAGGACTTGGACTCCATTGATGCACCCAGACATCCTCGGTTCAGCTTGTCCGACACCTTCAGACCTGCATCCTATTACCTTAGCACTAGTCGAACTATAATCGCTGAAATGCAAGATTCTTCAGACAGTGAATTAGTCTCTCCCCCACCAATCCCCACATCTCCACCTCCCCTTGACGACTTAGAATCCCTAGAAATGCAGGAGACATTGGAATCAAAAAAATCCTCCCCTCAAGTTCCTGTGAATCGAGACTCAAGATCTCAGAATAATCTAGAAACCCATAGACCTCCACCAAGATTTTCTGACGCTACCATCAGTTCAACCTTTAGAGACAGTAGAATCTCCTTGGAAAGCGCGTCAGGAAGTGACTCCCTAGAGCTTCGAAAACCCGAAGAGGAGGAGAGACACAGGAGAATGAAACGAAGACCAGTGAGTGATGATGTCTGCGAGGTTCTCGATAGTTTGGAGGAACTTGAATCCCTCGGAAGTCGATTCGACGGCACCAGTATCGATCTAGATCAATATCTCGAGCAGTTGCAAGCTCGAGACGCTTTCAACGTCGGTATATATTCGAAAAACTTGAGCTACAACAGCATTTATGGATTCAACGAGAACATGCTCATTGCAGACAAAGTCCAGAAAATCTCCCAAGATATCTCCAAGATGAACGTAAGCTCCAACACCTTGGACCAACCTTTCAACTACAATTCACGAACAAAAACAAGCTCTGCTTCCTCATTACCATCGATGAGGGTTAGTGACACTCCACCAAGCCATCAGCACTCTCAATCCTTTACTGGTGATGCTCACTACGAGAATATCAGTTTCTCCCCACTAAACGGCTCTCCAGCAATTTGTCAAGAACAGGAACCAAATAGAGAAGATTTAAGGATTAAAAGCCGTCCGCAATTATCTCACAGTAGAGAATCGAGCTACACGATAACATCGACCTCTGCATCAGTGACTCCGCTAACTCCTACTACCGTTTTATCACAAATGGCCTATGGGCAACGAAACCAGTCCCCTTATCACGATCAAAGGCCCAAGCATCACTCGAGATCAGCAAGCCAAGACTCAGCGAGGTACTCATTATCCCCGAATCGCAGATCATCATCCAGTCAAGATTCTAATCATGTGGTTTCCACTTCTGCCGTGGAACCACCAACTCAAGCCTCGACTTCAAGAAATTCCCCAGCTGTTCATCCTGTTCATAATCCTGGCATTGGTCAAGCTGATCAGGATAGTGATCAGACAGGTGCACCTTACTATTATTCTGACCTCCAGGCTGGAGTGAGCTCGATCAATGCTCAATCACGTTCAATTCAAACTTTTATTGCTCAGACCTCTAGGTTACCACAGTTGAATAATCAAAGGGGCGATTCCAATGCATTAAACAAGCGAAATGACATTGGAAGACTTGTGAATCCAATCGTCAGACAAATGCCGAGGAGAACAGAAGTGGATGATATCGATGAAGCAAGAAGAATTGCCGCTGAATTGCGGAAGAATTCGTCTCAATTTTTAGTCGACAAGAAATCCGGATTAGTTGATAAAAGAAACGTCTATGAGGCTGACACATTGCGACGAGTTAAGTCCACCGATCCATTACCGGATGTTTCGCTTCTTGACGTTAGCAATGTTAATTTATACCCACAGGGGCTTCGTGACAAATCAGGAAGTCAAACGCAATTAGCAACAGGCGAGGTTCAAGGATTCATGCAGTTTCCTCAGCCGACTCATCGGCGATCACGATCGTTGGAGGGATTGCTGGATGACGTGGGACTTCAGAATTTGATAGAGCAAAGAAATAGGGAGAATCGAGAGAACCGAGTGTCCTCGGTTCCTCCAACGAGAATGAGGGAAGAGGACGAGGAGTCTAGACCGTCGACATTTACGAGAATTAATTCCGATGAGCCATTTCAAGGGGAAGACACCTGGGAGCAGGATACTCTCTGGAGGGAAAGTTTGAGGAGGGTCAGCTTGAGGCATGCGAGATCATTGGACAATTTGGACACTCCTGTGTCGAGGCCCAATGGAACGAGTGCTTCAGAGATACCGGATGCTAGGGGACGTCCACGAATCACACGAGGTGCGACTTATGTTAACGATAGTGTTATTATCCAACGTTTGTCATCACCAGAGAATGTTCAAGAACGACCTAGAGTATTGAGAAGAGCAGAAGCGGAGGAAAGTCAGACTCAGGAAGACGATGGTGCCTACGAATCACTCGCCATGGATCGGTCAACCGGTGGCTATGTCTGGGATCCAGAGAATGAGGCTTACAAACGGCAATCAGGAAATACAAATCATTTTTTAGACGAAGGCAACCTTCCTCCGGTACAACAGCCAAATCGTCGATCGTTCGAGCTGGATCGAGAGAAATTACGTCAGTGGGATCTACTGTCGAGCGCCTGCTTACTCCAGGAGCAGAAGCGCACATCGATGGCGGAGTCAGGGCGAGGGTTGCCAGTGTCAGGAAGAGGCGAGGAGGGAATGAGCATAATGATGAGAATGATTATGGAGAAGGAGAGAAGACAAGACCAGGAGGTTGCAGAATGCGTTGGGAATGTTGAGAGGATTAGGGAAAGAGTCAGGATCGATTGGGAGAAGGAAAATGGCAGAGGTGAGTGGCTATTTGGGACTGGTGCTGGGTATAGGGAATGAAAGAGGCGACTGACTAGAAAAAGGGGGAGGGGCAGTTTCGGGGATTGTCACTTGCCTCTCCCAATGTCCTTCTCCTCGGAAGATGGTTAACCATCGATTTTTGTTAACGCTCTTTGGAAGCTTCACAAGAGATTTGGTGGAATTATTAGTGAGGTGTGCATGTGTTGCAACTTGTGTGTTATACTTCAATTTTTTTCTGGATATCCTTGAGGGGAAAACGCTTAAAGAAAAATGTCTGAGAGAATTCTCTTATTCACTTTTATTTCTATGTTCAATTAGTAAATTCATTACTCGAGCTGGGTTGCAACGCAGTCTGTACTAGTGTACGACTGAAGGAACTTAAAACTGAGTTTTGATGTAAATTTTTTCAAGTTGTTTTTTAGAAAGAGATGTTGAATGTTTGACGTTGTCTGTCAAATGTTCAATCACTGACTCGCACGGGGTGTTTTGTTGAAATCAACATTTAGTCGATTGAAAGTGAAATCCCAATAAGCAAATAATTTCTCTCAATCCGACATACCGAAAAGTGTTCGGCAATTTTGAAGAGTTGAAATGAATTGGGCAAACTGCCAGGTAAAAAGTATTTCATCTAACTCTAGTTGAAAATATTAGGGGAGAAGATAGCTTTAACTTTTCCTCTTACAATTGTACGACAAGGACTACTGCACAGACTGGTATTTTCTACTTCAACTCGCTGATATTCATTGCCACGTTGTTTTTAGTTTGTTACGCGAAATTGTCCTGATTTTCATGGAAACGTTATGACCGAAAATTTTTAATTGTTATGCTGAGATAAAAATTTTGTATATGAGAAGTTTTTTCCGAATTTTTTTAATGAGTTTGTTATCGGGCAGAGGAAAATTCAAAATACGCACAAAATACGTTTAATTTTTTAATCCACCTGTAAATAATTTTGATAGTACTTTTTATATCATTAAATAAGGTCGAGAATTAAGAGACTGTACATATCATTTAGAATTTATACGAATTTTGGTAATACAGAGAATGTTTTTTCCAATTTACTTTGTTAATTTTATTTTTATACTCACCACTTATTTACTGTTATCTCCACTTTAATGCGCCCGGTGGCCGGATGCTTTGAATCTCTACTAATCACTGGATCCAGTTCTTTCTCCCCTGTTTTTCACGTCTCTCTTTGAATCCATTCTGCCCCCCCCCTCTCCCCTTCATTTTTTCGTTTCTTCTAATAAGTTCATTTACCTTGGGATGAGATTCACCACCGGGGCCTGCACGAAATTCCATCAACTTCCAATCTGAGGGAGATTGATATTTTTTATTAGACTGATTTTTTAGTTGATTATCGTGAAACAACTTTCACATTGTTGAAATACAACCTTTTTCTTTCGAGCATTCACTCATGTATCCATTTACAATTGCCATTTTGGAATACACCGCCATCAAGTTTTGTATTCTTTTTGGCAATTGCGTTAAATGCAATTTTGTTTTCCATTCAGAGAACATAAAAATTTCAATGATGCTACTTTTTTTCAAATCTGCAATTGAAATTGAATGTCAGATTGAATCACGTTCTGGTTTAGTAGAAGATTCCTAAATAATTTTTGGAATGAAAATTTCCATTGATTATTCAACAAATAGAGATAATTCAAATCAATAGCAAAATGGTAATGTGCTGTAAGTAGAAAAGTGGGATCTTTTTAAGAGGGCCAAAACACTTTACTGTGGTCGTTTTTGGAGTCAGTTGGAATAAAAATTTAATTTTCAAAAAAAGATTGAATTGAACCGCTTAACCACTTTGCTTTCTTTAGTGAAGATCAGGAAAATTTGTAAAGTTTTCCGTTCTCTATAACTCTCCATTCTCACAATCTTGAGCCCCGAAAGTAGAGAGCTAGGGAGAGTCGATTGCACTTCAAATACCGATTTGGAAAAGTTTGTTTCTTGCTGACGAGGATCAGCCAGGAAGTGAGGAAATGTTCATGCCATGTTTTCTGTATGATTTTTCACTGTTTAGAATCACTTTCCAATAGAGATTTGAGTGACAAAAATGACAGGTCAAATGACTGTGAATGACCACCATCAAGACCGGTAATTATCGCACCGGTAATTTCCAGTACACTTTTCGAAAAATGTTTTTATATTCAAGTTCTACTGAAATTTCAAGGAATTTCGTCACTAAAAATTCCGAATTTCGGGAAAAAATCCATGAAATCTGGAAATTTTAGTTCAATTATTCCTTGAAAACTGGAAAATTCCGATGAACATATTCTTGAATTCTCAATTGTTTGAAAATTCAGAGTAATTTCGCGCTAAATATTTATGTTTCTATTGAAAATTCAAATAAATTGAAAAATTCTCGCCTTCATGCTACTTAAAATTTCAATAAATTTTCAGTCGTAACGCCCTGAGTGTTTCAAAATTTCCAAAAAATTTCCGAAAATTTTGTTGTATAGCAAGCAGAGCAGATTCAAAATCCCGAGCACGCATTTTTTAATGTATTCCACTTGAAAGTATTGCTAAACAAAATGAGGAATGAGGGGAGGAAAATGATCTTTTCATCGATAAATTTGAGCAATTGAAAGTAGAATCATTGTGAATAAATGTAGTGTGATCCGAGGAAGTGACGTTAGCAGTCTTTTGAGGGATGAGACTGGAAGACGTCGAAGGCGGTGATTGTTCATCGGAAATGCATGGTCCATCCATTCTCATCTTTTTTAGTAGAGAGCCGTGATGTTCAGCTTTCACTTGCAAGTTGTTGTTAACAAAATTAAGTTCTGACATTCTCACACTTCACGGTATTATTTGATATACTTTTGACATTATTGGCTTCCGGATGGATGCCGCGTTTGGTTTCAGCATTGCGCCGACGTTTCACAAACATTGCAGTCTGCATCTTCAGGGCTATGAGCTCCGATTCGTTGGATGAATCGATTAAGAATTGACTCTGTCATAGCACGAGTTGATGTGAATGAGATTTTTCTCTCCTATTATTTAATAAATTACTCTTGATTGATGTCTATAACTTTTCCTATTAACTAAAATAATAACTCCAATCGTACTTCACTCCTAATAGATTCTTGGGACAATCAAAATGATTAAAATGTGATAGCTCACAGCATCTGAGCGAGTATAGGGACAGAGTCGAGCATAGGTACATTTACCTTAAATATTTGCATTTGACATGTGTGGATTATCTTGTAGTTAGTAAATTTACTTGGCAAAAGTTTTTTTTTCTCAATGTGCGTTTCTATTGGATGGCAATTCAGTTGGGGGGAATAATCAGTGAAATCTGAAATGTCATGATTTTTTCCCCCTTAAATTGCAGTCAATGGCACTGTACTGACAATTACTAGCCAACTGTTCATGGAATTTTTTTTTTAACAGCATACGACTGAGATCGCGTGGCCATCAATAGCAATTAATAACTGAAAGAATAAATGATCATAATTCAATTCTATTAAAAAGTTTTCCCATCGAGCCCCGAAAAAATTACCCAAAAAATGACCGAAATAAAAATGAAGGTCATTTTACATATAAAATTCGGTCAGGGTTAGAAAACGGTCATTTAAGTCTGACCTGACCGAAAGGGAAAATGACGGTCATTCCACATCTCTACTTTCCAACATCGCATTCGTACTACTGAGTCATCGTTCTAATATCTCTGCGCAACTTCTTTTTCGTCTATTCACTCATCTACTTAATAATCACACTCTACAATGCTTCGCTCCATTACTCTGAATGTCTGCTTGCGCAGTGAACTCAAGACGGATTTTTTAAATTGAAATCAGCAATAGCTATTGTTAAGAGATGAAGAAAGTCATCTTCATGAAATCGATAAGTGATAAATCTTCATCAGCAATTAGTGAATGCTGAATGCTTTTCAAATCCCAATTTGCCATTTATCATTTATTAATGGCAAGACATGAAAAATGGAAGCAACCATTCATTCTTGTTGGAAAACATGCTTCATTTTTTCTAAAATTTTCTACGTTTTTTCAATGATCAAAAACGGTAAATCAAATCAAAAACGGAAATCATTCTATCTGGAAGAAATCCGGAAAATGAGAAGAGTAATTGCAAATTATCAAGCCGGCTTTTTTTATTGAATAAAAACTCCGATTTAATGAGGAACGCTGGGATGGGAAATCTCTCGGATGTGAGTCACATTACATCTGTATAATAATTAAATTGTGCAGAAGCTTCCTGAAGAGTCTTTGTTAAATCACTAGTTCTCTAAATGACTACACGATAAAAAAACATTTCCACCACTCAAATGCATTATAGCTTCAACTGCATTAAATGCAATTAAAGATGAGATTTTCATTAAAGCTTAAAATTTCTAACGTCATCTCCAGAAAAAAATGTAATCATCAAAAAAGCATAACATCAAAATCAAAGTATATATGCATCTCCATAAAAAACACTCTCCTTTCTTCTCCTTTGAGAAAAAAAATCCAACAAGATTAGTACAAAGTAAAAATTAATTGAACATCATCACAAAGAGCTCGCAGACGATATCTCCCCGTAATATGATAAGCACCAAACCGCAAAAACCTTCCACATGGCTTCCTCGAATGTACATTGCACTTTGTCCAAGGTTCAATAACACCGATGACCAAGTCTACCACCCATGGCTTGTCTACAACAAAGGTGTGCACGTTAACGTACAACGATACCCAACCATAACGCAATTGAGTTGAAAGGCAACGAGGTAATTCCACTTGAAGACGAGTCGATACTCCAACACATTCTATAGATTGAAAGCGCATTTTATTTGTACTTGTGATGTGTCTGACATAACTCAAGAACATCGAGTTACAAAACAGTGGGTCAACTATTGGCTTTACCGTCTATACCTGTATGTATGAGAACTATTGCATAGTTAATACCACCTGCATTATCTAGCTCCCTGGAAAACGAACTGAAATGTCAGACTAGACGCGTTCAGATCATCCCAGATCTGGAGGATGTAATCGAGTAATTTTCCAAGGCAATTTTTGTAAAAATGTTGAACAGAAAGTCATCGACTCTATGCGAATTTCTGTTGTTCATCGAATAATAATTTTTGAGGCTCTTCAAATTTCTATTAAAAATCATACTCCTCATCGAAATGGCGAACATTAAAAAATATTCAGTTCATATCATTACTGGATTAATTTATACTATTTTATTTTCTTTCCCTTTTCGTCTTCACAATTAGATTCATTTAATTTTATCTATTCTTATTCTTATTATATATATATATTTTTTCCTTAATTCACAAGTTACAATATTGAATGAAGAGGAATTATGTTACAGATCAATAAAAAGTGTTTTTTTGTGATCAAAAGAAATACAAATAAAAGTCATTTGAAATCTCATTCCCTTCATATGGTAAAAGGATATCAGTACTCCTCATTCCTATGGTCGGATTCCAATTATTATTATAAAAAGGTAATGAAAAAAGAATCAGAAAGGGATAATCGGCTAGAAAATTGATTTTTTTTCTTCTTTTATGTCGGCGGAAACTTTGAATAACTTTTTTTCTTCAAATATTGGAAGGCTATCCATATTTCAGCGAGAAAAAATTCAAAAATTGCAAAAAAACAAGGACGGGAAGAAATGGAAAAAATTAAATTTTCAATGTCTCTGGAAAGTTTTAAAATTGATATATTTTTTCGAATAACGGACGAAAACCCATATGTTCGAGTTCTATTCTCGTCTTTTGATGGAATGAATAGAATAGATAACAGAAATTGAGAATTGGAGACTAAACATTTTATCGGATTATTATTATGTAATTCTGTTTCATTGAAAAACAAATCAAATTATTTTGCAGATATCTCCGAAATCATTAGATTAAAAAAATATATTAAGAAATTTTTTTGTAGTGCACAAAGTCTCCACGCGGAATAGTATGTTTCGTCATTAAGCTGAAAAAAAGTTTTTTTAGGCCGTATGTCGAATGATATTTTTTGCTACACGTTCGTAAATTGCCGCTTTACGGCCGGAATGACGAAAAGATCCTTTTTGTCATTCCGGCCGTAAGGCAGCGTTTCACGCTGAATCTCTGCCTACGGCTGTCATGACAAAAAATATTGTTCGTCATATGGCCAAAAAAAACTTTGCTGACGAATATGATTGTAGCCCTCGCCTTCGGCTCGTGCTGCAAACCTCATATTCGCCAGAAAAGTTTTTTTCGGCCTAATGACGAAATATACAATTATGTTCTTTTTCAAAACTCATTCTGTTCAAAATATTTGCAAAATAATCAATCTAGTGATCTTCAAACGCCGCCCTCTGAAAGAAAAATATTACAAGAACTTTTTTGTCGCGTTTTTATGAAAAATATTTACATGATAATTTGCTCAATTATTTCCACAATGAATGATTCCATGCAAAAATGTCATAAGGCTCTCTTTATAGCTAAGACGATTCTCTATAAATCTTAAATTTTGCAATTTGCATAATGCAATTAATTCGACTCTTCACGTTGAACATACAATATGAAACCCCTCCAGTATAAAACTTCTTCCAATAACCACTTAATCCATCGTAATATCCTTCCAAACCGCCAAGAAAATCCTCATCAAACAAAATACTCATAAAAAACCGCGACGATTTCCCCGATGAAACACTCAATAATCACGTGACATTTTCATCATCACCAGTGGCACAAGTGAGAAACAGCGAATAACAGAGAGAGGGCGAAAGGTGATTGCTCGTTGGTTGCACCAGCAGCTCAGCAGCCGGCTGGTTGACAGACGTTAGGGGCCAAACACGCGAGTAGGGCGAAGCGGGTTCGGTCCGTAGTCGAACAGGTCGTGGAGTTTAAGTCAGTCAGCCGATGGCGCTCGGTGCGACATCACGCGCCGTGTTGATCCCGTTGATCACCCATTCAAATCCCCCTCGTTAAAATCCCTCGATGGAAACGTAAACTCGAAGATTCTCTCGATTTTTTTATTTCGAATCCATCAATTTCTTCTTCACCTGATCAAGACCTGTTGCTAGATTATCGGAGCGTGAACTCATCGCTTCATTGATTCTACATCATCGAATAACGTCGCGTCATCGTAAGAATTGATAGATCTGTTTTAAAATCAATCGTGACCCACGTGAGGAGCTCGATCATGAGGACAAGTGTCTATTTATGTTTGACAGGGAATCGAACAATGAAAACAAACTGGTGTTGCCTTCTGCAAGGACCTTAGGTGAATCTGGAGCAGCGAAGTTGTCAGTCGGAGTGAAGAGGGAGCACCCAGTGATTGCAATTTGCAGTTCGGAGTAATTGAGTTAACTGATAAACTCGAGCGGAAGGTTATATCGGCCGTATTGATCAGTCTCGGGTTTAATTCGGAAGGAGAAATGTCGACGAGTGTCCCAGGTCGAATGGGAAAATCGATCCTCCGGGGGCTATAAATGAATGACTGAAATTTTTATGAAGAAGACGATAGTTTCTCGGGAATGAATTCGGGATTTGAATCAGTTCGGTTAGGAACTCGACGGCGGTTTTATCAGAGACATTATTACTACATGTGTTTTTTTTTTTCATATTCTCACAGTGAGTGGGGATGGTCAACGTTGTGGTAATGTGAGGGAGGGGTATTGACAGTGTTGACGGGTTCTTCATTGCCGAGTTGATATTGAATACCGGAAGTTGGGCACCCGGAAAATCCATGTCGAGGTGTTGTCGTTGCCGTGACAACTACGCCGGTGTACCGAGTTTGTGGAGCACGCCGGGGACACTTCGCACATGCGATTCTCGGTGGTTTATTTCCGGTTTTGAGGGATAAAGAGGATAGGACGAGTCGAAACATGGGAGCTGGAAGAGTCGGACTCATTTGCGGAAGCTGCTGGTCGGGGAAGTACAGTATGTATCTGTTGCTTGGAATTTTTTTAGCCGGTGGGAGGGGTTGTGAGTAAGCAGGTTGGGATAAACAAAGTGCAGAGAAATTCAAGGCTTTTCGCACAGTTGGTTATGATGCATTTTTGCTTCCGAACGGAAGCATTGTAATCGCTCACATTTAACTTTTGGATTTTTCGTTTTCTGTCGACCTATTATGATGCAAAAAGTCCGAAAATGTAATTTTTTCGGTTCGCTAATGAATGGATGAAATTGAATCTTTTTTTAAAATGTAGGTATTATTGACCCCTATCGATCGCCGTTAATTAAAATTTAATTCATCGATTAGTTTTTAAAAATTTTGAATTTTGTCGAAAATCTGTTGTTCCACGATAACTAAAAAAATGTTCTGAATTGATTCAATGAAGGTTTAAAAAATTCGTTTGGATGTCCTTTTGACCGAGTTCGAAGATCAAGGCGATAGCAATAATCGTTAATTTGATTTATTCGAAAATTTTCCAAAATTTTGTTTTTTTTTAAATTCAGAATTCCGGGGATGTCTTTGAATATCATGCTTCAGATGAATTGAATCATAGCTTAAAATGTTTGTTTTGATGTCATTATGTCGAAGGTAAAAGATGATTACGATAGCTATATTGGTTAATTTGATTTTTATGATTATTGGCAATATTGAATTTTTCCTGAATTTCCATGAAAGTGAGCTTTCTGACGGTTTCTTCAAACGTGGGTTTCAAATTCATTCAAGTATGTGTAAATAAAATTTTTCTATTAACATGTTATCAAAGGGCTGAGGGGAGAGATAGAACTCGAAAAAAGTCAATTGGTTGTATAGATGAAACGGGATAATAAGAATAATGATGCTCATAACATTTCACGAAGTTGAAAATCTAACAAAATTAGGTAAAAGGAAATCTTATTCAATTTAATAAAATGAAATAAACAATGAATTATACATGATAGAGGGAAATGATATACAAAATAACCATTCGGAAGCATATTTCTAATTTATTAGCAAAAATAATTATGTTGTATACAATACAAAAGCAATTTCCCACTTGTTGAAATTCATTTGGATGTAAATTGAGAAATTAAATAAGCAAGTTTTCCATGAAATTATTACAAATTCAGCTGTGTGATGATTGGATTCCATTATTTTATTCTTGAAATTAATACATTTTTTTTTTAATCATATTTCTTGCCTACTACCATTACGGTTTTATAGGCTCCCCATTCGTCTGCCTTGCCTCTCCCACTTCTCTCTTCTGATTTTTTCTGCGTTACCATGGGCCGTCTTACTCTTAACTGTAGCTCATTCGGGCTAGGACTGCAAGGGAAACCATAGAAAACCCCAGTCGTACAGCCGGCCGATAATGCAGGGATTCCACTGTGTCCATTGGTCACAGTGACTCAATGGGCACAGTGGTTCTCTACATTCGTGCCTAGCGACTGTAGTCCCACGCGGTTAGGTGTGCCTAAGCGGACACCCATCCAAGTACTGGGCAGACTGAACGCTGCACGGAGAGAAGAGCCATGATAAAGAGTCCCCTGTTAAATTTACGACTTGTATGTATTCCTAAAATTTAGGAAGCATTACTATGCTATGGTAATGATTCCTATGGGGTATGGTATTACATACTATGGGCCATGGTAAGTCTCTCGATGGGAATGGAGCCTATGAACATAGGAGAAATTACTATATTGAATAGTACCCTCTACCATGTTACAGGGTAGAATGTACTATTAATTATGGTAAAGGGACCCATAGTCGTTTGGTAAAGTTTACCATAGTTTATAGGAGAGATCACCATGCACTATGGTAACATGATCTATATTATATGGTAAAACGTGAAAAAGTCATAAAATGTCACGAATATAAAAGATAATGATCACTAAACTATATCATGATAATGATTAGTATAATGGGATAGAAATTTCAAGTGGGATATATATTTATAAATTTTTTTCTTCTCGTATACCCTTTCGGGTCTTTACGATTTGTTCCCGTCCCACCCCCCAACCCCCTGGAGTATTCTTGTAATTGTTGAGTAACAAGAATAACTTGATTATTTGGCTCTAGGATTACGATATTGATCAAATGTAATTGAGGACCAGCCTCGGTCGGCATCATCAATATTAGGTTTTCCCCGATATTATGTCTCAATTAATTGAGAGAGCTAAGTATTGTAATATCTCCAGATCGATTGGACGGGAGAACTGGCAGAAAATGACGATAATTTGGATCTAATTCTAATCTCTTCTTAAGAGCTGGACCAGGCAGAAAAGGTGGTGGTAAAGACTAATAATAATAATTCAATTAATAATAATAATAATAATAATAATGATAATTCAATTTTAATTGTGCCTTGATGGCTATTTTTAGTATTTTCTACGATATCGAGGAAAGGAGAGATTACCATGTATAAATAGTACTGATTACCATCCACATGGTAATCTCTCAATGGTAACCTCAATACAGTAACATTTGTTGGTTAGATAGCCCACCGGTAAGGATATGGCAATAAGCAATAATTAATGAGAAAATGAAAATAAAAATGCAGCGAAATTCTTCGAATCGCTTAAAATGTTATTTGAAAAATGTAAGTTTCATGGACCCATTTGCACGAGAGCCGGGAGTCAATGCGCATCGATCTCCCGCACTGGCATCTATAACGGCCGTCCGAAAAATCGGTACAAAGTAACGAGGAAGAGAGGATTCCCGTTTGGCAGAGCTGCTCATCTGGTCTTTTCGTTTATTTACCAGTACCCACCGCGATTCCCTGTATTTCTTGTGTGACGTCTCCCCGTATCGGTCTCGCGATGAGTGTACTATGTGTACGGATGAGTGCACACTACATTTTTATTTACACACTCGCGTGCGCGCCAGCGTTCCAGTTGATTCTACTTGTTGTACCGTTGTCCCGTCGAGCCACCCGAGCACTTTCAGAGTTGGCCGATCGTTTTTAATAAAACGCTTGGCGATAAAAATTTCAAAATGCTTAACGTGCAATTCGGCATAAATTAAGCAGATTAAGGGGAGACCGCGATGAAATTTAAAATTTGCACGGGATTGTCTTTATCATATAGATGATTTTGGTATTTATTACTTTGGTATTAATTGTTGATATTCCGATTTTTTTTACAATTGATAGAGACAATTGTATTTTAGTATGCCGTAAATTGAAGGCTATGGCACACCAATGAACTATAATTGAAAAACAAATTATCATTAGTATGGCAGTTTTGTAAAATGAATGATGAAAAAATTATAAAGATTGAAATTTTCAAAAAAGCTCATATATTTTTCGTCACTATGTTATGTGTGCAGTAACCAAAATTCATGTCAATCCATAAAAAATCCTGGTAAGGAGACTATTCAGAAGATTTTTTGCCTGTACAGCCACATGTCGTCAATGAAAAAATTAAAACTCGAGTACTAAAACCATCAGCATGGTAGGGACAATCCCCTTGCAATTTTCAAATTTTATCGCTGTCTCCTCTTAACAAGATTTTCGCAGTCAAACGTATATGATAAAAGTAATTCAACTGTCAGTTAGCATTTTGTACGAATTAAACTACAGATCTAGAGATTTCTAATCATCAAATTTTGCAATGTCATTGTGTGGGGAAAAATAAAAAAATAACATTGGGCGACGTGTTAATTTTTTCCAAACATTTCCTGCCTATCCATAAATCGTGGAAATTTTTTAAACTTACGAAACATTAATTTTTTTATCGTGGAATCATGATCTATTAGGGACATTCTGTGTAGGAATAGATTTATTACACATTGGGAACAAATTTTACAGTATTTTAAATTATTTCTCGTCAACTATCTTATTTAATCACTTCCTCTTCCAGGAATATCTCCGAATCTTAGGAACATATTGAAATTTTCATAATAACCTTTTTGGCAGAGCGAATTGACGGCTACAAAAAAGGCATTAACAAAAATTATGGTATCTCCCTTAGATTCCGAGATATTCATTGAAAACTGGCCAATAGTTAACCCTTGAGTAATCCCAGCTCTTCACCGAATGTTGTTGGTCGTACGGTGGGCGATCCGCAGCCCCGTGTATTTTACAATTTTGATAAAAAAAGTTGTAAAAACGGTTTATCTGCAGTCCGCGGATAATTTTGAACCTTCAAGGAAAAAGAAATGGGGATAACAAATAAGAATAGTGGACAGATAATCCAATAATTCAATTTCATTAGGTACAAAATTTTAACATTTAGAGTAGGTTAAACACGGGGATTTTTTGCTAGTCGAGTTTTGAGAAGATTTTGATAATTGATTGGTGCGAGTATGGACCAAAAAAAAATTGTCAATGCATTCAGTTTAGTTGAGAATAGGAACACAAATGTTCATATATTTTTCAGTTATGGGTTTTTCATATGAGAAAAAACAATCGAAAAACCCTTGAGCGTTAAATCGACTATTTTATCGCTTCGCTACTGAATGCTGACGGATGAAAATTATAAATACATTCTCTAGAAAACAACAAACTCTCTTCATCTCTGAAATGAACTCATTCAGCTCCCCTCTTCCCCAGAAAAAAAAATTGACTGGATTCATAACGGACATTACAATCTCCCAGAAGCAAAAACTCAGCAAACCAAATAAAAACCAACTTCAACGCAATAATAGAATAATAAAAATGAATATAATGCAATCATTCTCTTTATTCCCTCTGCCCCAAGGGAAATGCCAAGTCGAGTTCCTCAGCCACAAACTCCCAACCCAAGTCAACATAATCCCGATAACAGAAGATCGTTTCATCGACTGACTTAACCCCGATATTATTCTCGACAAGAAAAACTTGAAATAACCCAGGAAGAAGGGAGAAAAAAACGTAATAGCTTCGAAATCATGTAGTTTTATGTCCTCTCTTTACTTCAGCCTCAAAATTCATGCATTTTCCAGTGGCGAAATGGCTCGGTTTGACTTCCGGTCGGAGTTTAAAATGTAGCGTCATAAAATCTTGCGCACGCAATCAAAAGATTTTGCTTGGGTTTTATCCCTTGCAAGAAGTATCAGCGGAGTTTATGTGTCCTTTTTCATACTCACAAACAGAGAAAATTTATAATACCATTTGTCCCAAAGATATGGGTAAAAATTACCTAATGAAATGTAATCGTTTGACAGAATGACACCATAATGAAAATTATTCTTTGTTAGAGTTTGATCTCCCAGTAGAAAAGAAAAGTATTACAACTCTTCATATTATTTTTTTTTATCATTACTCATTTTTACCCTCACGTAAGAGCATGTAGCATACTAGTCCTAATAAAAATTATGATGCAAAGATATGTAAGGGTAAACATGAGTGATAGAGAAAAACAAACACATTCTCAAACAACTCTTGTTTGGGCCAACAAAATCGCTAGTTCAAAATTGCCAACAAAGAAGTAGTTTAGTTCGAATTTGAAAGTCTCAAATATGAATAATTACTCTGCTTTTGACAACGAAATATTTGGCTCAAGAGGCGGATAATTCACATGAGACGGTGCCTTTTCAGGATGAAAGTAGGGTAAACAGGTCAATTCCTGGACGGGGGTTAGTTTTTGGACGATTTCAACTTGCATTGAATATTCCACAAATAAAATGAAAATTGTATCAATTATTTCACCTCTCTATAATATCCCGTTGTGTATAATCATGTGATCAATTATTTCCTTATCTTGATCAATATTTAATAAATAAAAAAAATATGACCCAGTCGTCCAGAAATGGGGGGTTTCGGCTACATTCAACTATTTCTCAATTTAATTATTCTTTTTGTTATTTTCACTTTAACCAATTTTTTTCTGCTAATTAAAACATTCTTGAAGGTATGGAAGCCATCATATCCCACGTACGAAATGCCAGTGTTGGAGAAACGGGCCAAGCCTGGCACAAGCCTGGGCTTGCCAAGTTTGGGCGCCCAGGCTTGGACCGAGGTTCGGCCATCCCTGGGGACCAGGGCTTGAGTCTCGGGAGAAGGGCGGGTAACCGAGCCTTGGTTGACAGATCTGGCCCAGCCTTGGCCGGACATTGGCATGCCGGAGCTCGATAACCAAGCCTCAGCCAGCGGTGGCCCGGAGCTTGGTCATTGGGCTCCAGCCGTTGGTGTAACTGTAAGGGTTAAGTCGTAAGGGTGAGATGATGAGAATGGAATCATAGGGGTGGAATCATAAGGGTAAAATCTGAAGAGTAAAATTGTAAGGGTCAAATCGCAATAATGGAAAGGGGCGAAAAAATCATAAGACTGACATTCTGAGGGTTGAATGGTAAGGGTGGAAACTTGAGGGTAAAATATTAAGGGTGTAATCGTAAAAAAATGGTGACATTGTAGGTGTTGAAGTCACATGTTACTCGCTAATTATTACGAAAAGAAGAAGAATCGTCATTCAACAGTAATCCTAATTGTTACAATTATTATTGTAATTAATAATAATAATTATTATTATTCATTATTGAATTAATTTACCGATTAAACTGTAGTTGAATCACTTAATATTTCTATCAACTGAATGATAAAACATTCAAGTCGAAAAAAACCGAGATGGAATTAATATGGAAGATTTGAAGTAGAGGTTTTACGAATTACGCGGTAGACTAGTGGTTAAGGCGTCGGATTAGTAGTCGTGAGGTCGTGGGTTCGAGCCCACGTTAGGGGGTAATATTTTAAGTTACAAAATCGGTTTTTCAGCGATGATTGCGTTAGGGTTTGGTAGGTAGGGCACAATGAATACTAAAAATCATCCTAAAAAATGTTAATTATTTTGTTTTTGATATTATTGATAATTGCCATGAACAGTTTGGCAGCCAGTGCGGCACCAGTCGCATACCGGTATTGACTTTTTTTCCTCGTTGAACCTATTACGAATGCTGAGGAGTAATATTAAATTACTTGTATTTCAATCACCCATATTATCATATTCATGTAATTAAGTAATGTTTAATTGAGCCTGGCCAACAACTGGCAATCAACGCTGGGCCGAGATGGGCGCCCAGACCTGGCCCGATGTTATCATTCCAGGTTTCAACCAAGTCCGGCGCGGTCCCGGTTGAGGAACGGGTCCCGAAGTTCGGCAGGCCGGCCACCGGGCTTGGGCCAAGCTCGGCCCATTCGTTTTTTCGTACGTGGGATCCCCATTCAGGTGATTCTTTTATTTTAGATCCTACCAGGAAACTCGAATTTCCTTTAATCGTCCAGCAATTGGCCTGGTCACCCTATCTCCTATAGAGGAAAATTTATCAAGAAATATTTTGTCCCTAAGTTACAAGATTGCTATCATATCATTATTATTATTTCATTTGAGGGTTCATTTGTCTGTAATTATTAGACACCCGAAACGAAAAACTACTATCCCTTGTTTTGGATCAAACAAACATTTTTCGGGAGTAAAATACGTATGGGAGTATTGAATAACAAAGGAGTAGTGCTGGAGATGACATTTCTTGTGTGCACAGAGTATGCAATTTTTTTTGAACCACTAAATGTATTTTTGAAAAAAAAATTTCCATATCAAGGCACTCTCTGCATGTTTGGCACAAAAAAATCCTTTTTTGATCATTTTCAAAAAACAATTTTCTTGGCACAAGTAAGACTTATGTGAGAACTCTGTCGTTTTTCTATCAGTGTAGAAATTACTATACGAGTTGTGATTTTTCCGCACACGGGGAGGTTAAACTGTATAACGCATTCTTTGATATTCAAGACAAGAAAGGACAATTTTCAGTATATTTCCATTTTCTCGCAAGATCACATTGTGTTCGGGAATTTTCACTCATATCTTCGGGATAGTTCTCATTATACATTTTTCGTTTTCCATGAGCCCCAAAAAAACACAAGAACTTCGTCAATATCTCTTGTAAGGGAAGAAACCCAAGCAAAATACAATATGTACATCACAAGGGGCTACCAACGAAAAATTACAATTACATGATTACTATCCACATCAGCGTAATTTCTACTACTTTTTTATCTTCGTGTTGGAATGCGAGAATGGCGAGAGGGGGGGTTCTGGCTCTAAGCCACCGGGCCACTATGAGTACCGTTACTCGACATCGAACGCGAAGCGTAATATTTTGTCCCGCTTCTCTATTTCATCTCGTATATTTTACATTTTAAATCGCTGCCTACACGCACATGATTAGAGGCCAGGCGTATTTAGGCATTGTCCGGTATACAAAACAGTTTATGATTATTATGATAATGAATAAATGGACATTTGATGTTTTTGTGTCATTCGATCGGTATCTGTCATAAAATTTATTTGACTTTCAATGCTTGATTTTATCTGATTGGGGGTCAGATAAAACTGATAGTTAAGTCCTCGAAAGGTGACGATTTTTGGATCAATGTGAATATAAAATCTACCTTATGAAACGGATATTAATGAAGTCCTGATTTGAGATAAGAACGAATCGGATCTGAATTATAATTATACCCTTCTCATTATTTGGGCGGAAAGCGGGAAAATCACGCGTCGTGATAAAAAATAGAGTTCAACGCCCGTGGGAAAAGTGATCTTTGACTCTTGGGTAGGTAGAACTCGCCTCCGACGAGCGTTACATATTTCCAACAGGTTAAAATACTATATTTCGATACGAGTGAGACAGAATTTTCGCGAGTGTGAAGTTGGCGGTCTGAGGCGAAGCCGAAAGCTGTCAATTATACGAACTGAAAGTTCCCGCCTCACATGTGTCGAACAATATTTTTTGACAGTAATATTATGTCCAGCGAATAATGTCACTGTCAAGACAAACCAAAGCGTGTCTTTTTTCGTTTACATGTAAACGAAAAGGTACATTTTGGCACTAGTTGAACGTAACAGCAGTGTCAAAATAGTATTTTGCGTACTGACCTTCACTTTTCCTCGTCCGGGGATTGGTATTGGCCCTTCGCCAAACTCGTAAAAGTGAAAATCACTAGGGAAAAATATCCTTCACGACGGCCATGGGGTTTTTTTACACGCGTGGTTGGCCAATCCTCGCTTTCGGCTCGGACGCCAACTTCACGTGAGTAGAAAACCCCATGGTACTCGCCCTGAAATATATTATTTTATAACGCTGTGCGAAAAAGTAGCTAAAACGTCCCTTTTTCACACATTGTGATGAAATAGTATATTATGTAATCAGGCGATAAAAGTATTATCTGGCGAATGTAGGTTTATAATCCGAGCCGAACCCACGTACGAAATGCCAGTGTTGGAGAAACGGGCCAAACCTGGCACAAGCCTGGGCTTGCCAAGTCTGGGCGCCCAGGCTTGGACCGAGGTTCGGCCATCCCTGGGGACCAGGGCTTGAGTCTCGGGAGAAGGGCGGGTAACCGAGCCTTGGTTGACAGATCTGGCCC
>NW_021680816.1:68598-77913 GCF_001412515.2 Diachasma alloeum | reverse complement strand
TCTTCTTCTTTTCGTAATAATTAGCGAGTAACATGTGACTTCAACACCTACAATGTCACCATTTTTTTACGATTACACCCTCAATATTTTACCCTCAAGTTTCCACCCTTACCATTCAACCCTCAGAATGTCAGTCTTATGATTTTTTCGCTTCTTTCCATTATTGCGATTTGACCCTTACAATTTTACTCTTCAGATTTTACCCTTATGATTCCACCCCTATGATTCCATTCTAATCATCTCACCCTTACGACTTAACCCTTACAGTTACACCAACGGCTGGAGCCCAATGACCAAGCTCCGGGCCACCGCTGGCTGAGGCTTGGTTATCGAGCTCCGGCATGCCAATGTCCGGCCAAGGCTGGGCCAGATCTGTCAAGCAAGGCTCGGTTACCCGCCCTTCTCCCGAGACTCAAGCCCTGGTCCCCAGGGATGGCCGTACCTCGGTCCAAGTCTGGGCGCCCAGACTTGGCAAGCCCAGGCTTGTGCCAGGCTTGGCCCGTTGCTCCAACACTGGCATTTCGTACGTGGGTGGGAGGTTTATAGCACGGGCCGAAGGCCTCGGGCTCACCTTCGGCTCGTGCTATAAACCTCCCACGAGCCAAAAAACACTTTTCCGCCCTCGCATCGAAATATGCTAATTTCGATTCAAGTGCGACGGGTTTTTCATGAGTGCGAAGTTGGATGTCCGAGGCGGAGCCGAAGGCTGCTAATCACATGAGCTTAAAAATCCCCGTCGTGCAGATGTCGAACTATATTTTTTGTCAGCGACGTTAGGTACAATGAGTGGCGAACTGTGTCTTAACCCATTGCTTCGCGTAAGTCTCAAATCGTCTCGGTGTAAGAGAAGTGGGGGGTCCGTCCGAGTATTAGTGCGCCATAAAAGAAGCACGCTGGTGCACGCACACCACTACAAAACGGTGAAAAGTGGGGTACCGTGAGGCGAAGCAAAGGGTTAAAGGTCTTTTCGGTTACGAGTAAACGAAAAAAGGTACCTCTCGCCACTCTTTGAACGTAATATTACTGACAAAAAATATAGTTCGACAGATATGCGACGGAAATTTTTTAGCTTGTGTGATTAGCAACCTTTGACTTCAACTGTATCGGCACTTGTATCGAAATATACTATTTTATCTGAGAAAGAAGAAGATACAGCAGGCAGGTCTCTTGACATTTTTCCTTAAAAATAGTTATAGTTTCAGATATATTTTTCTTCTCGGATACCCTTTCGGGTCTTTACGATTTGTTCCCTTCCCACCCCCCAACCCCCTGTACCGTCGTAAACCTGCCCAGGTACAGTCGTCTCTTGCGAAACTCCCGCTCGACAATGAAACAGTGAGATTTAGAGTGTCACAAATTTTGGCCCCCCCAGCCGGGAATCGAACCCGGGTCCCCGCATGCCAATCCCACTCTCTAACCACACAGCCACCGCCGTCGAGTTTCAGATATATTTGCAGAGTAATCTCCAGGGAGTTTTTTGTTATTATTTAGACTACTATTTACTTTAAGAATTATTTTATAAATATCCTCAACACGAATAAGTTTAGATGAGTTCACCGGAGAATTTGTTTGTACAGAATGTTAGGGATTACAACAAGAGTCTTGTTAAGTTTCCTCTCAATTTTTCAAGTTTTTCAACTATTTGGGAATTATTCTTCACGGACTTTTCGGATTTTCCTTCGTTTGTCATTTTTTCTTGGGAATTATTTTCAAAATATCTCCAAAGGGAAGGGATTCAGAGTACCAAGTATATTAGCTGAAGATCTTTTTTGTAAAAAAATTGCATGGTTTGTGATAGAAATCTCTTTACTTTATTTTCTATTAAATCCGCTGGTTTCAGAGATATTTCGATAATAATCTCTGGAAACTTTCTAGACTGAATTCCTTACTGATAACCAAAACATAAAATACGTTTTGAAAATGCGATTTCAGCGACCAACGACATGAATTGTCTTTTTTGAATTTCCATGACGGATGAAAAAAAATCGATAATAAACTACTTATTACGTTAATCACTTCCTCAACCACTTACTCATAATGACGTAACCGAATCAATATACAATAAAGACTGCCGATTACGAAACCAATTTGCGCACATAAATTACATAACAAGATAACCTAAAGAGTCTGTTAATAGTGATAATGAAATGAATGATGAACAAAGAAATTGGGATGAGAGTACCCGAGTAGAAATTCCGGTCAAGTCTTGATTAAGTTTGGATTAGGTTAGAACTGACCACTGATCAGGTATTGATCAAGTTGACGGATCCGGTCTTGATCAGACATGTTACGCCTCTGACCAATCCGGATTTGATCAGGACGAATGGATCCGAACTTGATCAAGTCAACTGTATGAAAACCGGATGGCCTGTCTGTCAGTATCCAGAACAATTATCAATGATAATTAACCCAAAACAAAAGATAATTCAATTCTTTCACGGTAGGCCGCCTCTCTTAACAAATCTCCTCTGTTATTACCTGTAAAAAAGTTTATTATTTTTTTACCGATGCTGGGGATCGAAACGGGGACCCTATGATTGCTAATCCTATGCCCTAACCACTACGCTATCGTGCTATTACTATTGAGTAAACTGTACATTGCCTATATGATTTGTATCGGGGTATTCGTTGAATTTACGATTATTCCCAATCTCACGGATGCGCGTGTGTATTCTCAGAGATAAAATATGTTCAATTAAATTTTTATTTATTTCATTAATGAATAATAATAATGATAATAACAATAACACTAATAAATAAATAGACATTTGGTGATTTTTTTCTCGAGATCATTTGCGTGTAAGTTTGATACTCCTCTAATACGTATTTACGGCATCATCATCCCTCCCTTCTGTACATTTGAGAAGGGCTGGCTGTTAATTAAATTGAATAATTAAATTAAATTTATTAAATTAAAATAATTTAATTCAATTTATTTTAATTATAGTATAATGATCCTTTTTAAAGTCTAAAAATAATTATTGATAATGGTTGATAAAATTTAATTTGAATAGTATAATAATAGTTCATTAAATTATCCGAAAAACTTATTAAAATTAATGTCAAGTGGAGCGGATCTGAATCTGATCATTTTCTCTTCAATTGAATCGACATCAAATCCGAATTTGATCAATTTGGGGTCAGGCAGCCGACCTCAGGGTGAGATCGTGCCTACCTGATAAGAACTTGATCTGAGTCATCCTGCAATTTTTCGGATCTGATCTACTGGATCAAAACTTGGTCAGGTTCTCATCAGGCATCATGTGATCACCCGAACCTTACAAGAACCTGATCAAGTTGCATCAACACCGATGCAGACGACTAATCGGTGTGTTTTTGACCGTTGGGAAAGTCGCGGGGAATGTGAGCATGCGGTAAATTCAAAGCAAGAATAACAAGACCTCTGATCACAGAGAGATCAAGAGCACAGATATTTAACGTACGACATTCTGCACTGCACCGGGGAGGGCCCGTTGCGTGCAACAATCATTGGTGATTCTCTCTAACTCTTATTCATTTTCATTTTTTTCTATTTTTCTTTATTTCTATTTTCATAACCACGCTCAGCCTCTAGTTGTGGCTTATCCCGATATCTATAGGTATGCGTTTATGGGGGGATGAGATGAGAGAAAGATATCGGAAAATCAACGTATAAACTGAGAACGGTTAAATAGCAACAGGTAGAGGGATACAAATGACCATAGAGGGAGAATACTAGAGTATATACTTAATTTTTCCTCTTCTTAGACCACAAATGTTGACCCTCTATCAATTCCGGGTTTTATTCGAACGTTCCTGTGTCGGAGCGGGTGAATTCAATGGGATAACATTGGTACAGATGACTAGGAGTGTGAGAATTGCTGCTTCGGAGAAAATAACTCGACGGGGCTAACCCTCATCGGATTATTTTTTTCGATCAACAATTCAAAATGTTACGATGTATTAGAACTAAAAGTAGCGATGTTTTAGTGTGGAGAATGACATTGTTTGTTGTGCTCATTCTGTTCTATTCAAAAAATCCTTAGAACAATTTCACTGTCTCTCGTTGATTCACAAATATTTTATGACAGAAGTGATAAAAAGGGCTCTGTGATGCTCACCAGCATCACAAAATATAGTACAATATATATGAATTAATGTACTTCCTGACATGTGTGATTACAGACCTCGCTTCCGGCTCCGTCTGTAACCCTCACTCGTCAACAACTTTTTTTCACTTGTATCGTAATATACGATTACTAAAACTCAGCTAAGAAATAAGCCGACGTGTCTTTACCTCGATTATATCACTTCCAATCATGGATCGGCGTCAATCATTAGTTTAGTAATATTATGAGAAGTTATTCCTTATAATAATTGAAGTTTACTTATTTCCATTGAAATTTGAAAAATAATAAAATAATTGACAATATGGAATTGTCAATTGACTATTGAGCAAATATTTCTAAATGTCATAAAAAGGATTCCCGATTAGCCAAATATTCGTCAATCCTCCGAACTCAATTATTGATTGATAAATTAATTCTTAATTTAAATATTTATTTGATGATGAATTTGAAGTATTTCATGCCAAATGAGTCAACGACTGATCTTCAGCCTTTTGGAAATTGATCTCGATTTTTTTTCTACGGTTGGGGGCTACAATAGTATCTTATGTCATAAGGCCGATAAGCGGAGGTTTGCGAGGAGTGTGAATTTTGCAGCATGAGGCGTTGGTAAATCAGAGACGAGGCTCGCCGAAGGCGAGACGAGTCATGACTTACCGATGCCGAGTGCTGCAAACTCACACGACTCGCAAACCAACACTATTGGGCTCGCTAAATAAGAAAACGCTACCCAGGCTCTAAGGCGCGCGGGCACTCGCACACATAACGCAAACAATTTTTGGGTTTGTGTAGGTGCGTATATGAGCGCCTCAGAGGGACCATATTGACGAAAAACAGCGCCCTCAACGGTATTTAGCGAGTCCAATCGGCCGAATTACATATACTATTTTTTGTCATGATGACCCGAAAAGGGGGTGGGGGGGCGTAAGAGGGGGGTCTAGGGGGCGCAGTCACCGGTGGGGCTTTGGGGGGGGGTACGCAGCCCCCCCCTGAAAAAATAAATAAAAACAATTAAAAAAATTAAAAGATGAGGAAATAATTAATTGAAGTAATCCGTGAAAAAAATCAAACAGCTGAAAAATATATATTTAAAATCAATCAACTGACAAAAAATTATTTCAATCAATTAAACGAATGTTCCTCCCTCTTGGGGAATATCCAATTCGTCGTCATTGAGGTCTTGATCGATCGAGGTGAAATTCATTCTCTGGAATATTCTGGTAAGTCACAGAGGAGACATTTGCTAATGTACTGGATCCTGAGCATTGTGGTTCATCCATATCACTAAACATATCTGGAGAAAGCCCATCCGTATCACTCTCATCACTGTTTGGCACATAATTTTGCATTTTCGTTTAATTAACACTCAATTTCTGTTAAATAAAATTTTCTAACGCAGAACGACCGATATTAACAAGATGGTTTGCGATAGTGGTAGGGTTTAGTACTAGCTAGACCGGCAGTGGCGCTGTACGTCTTACTACAACGGACGGATGGATCGGATGGTTTGCGATAGTGGTAGGGTTTATTACTAGCTAGACCAGTAGTGGCGCTGTATGTCTAACTTGCACTGTAAGGTATGATATAGGGAGGTATTCTAAACGTTTGATCTCGCCGACACCAAAACAGGGGACAAGGAAGACTGGCCGCCGCACGCGGCGCTGTTAAGGCTCTTCCCCTCACGCGACACAGACCTCCTACCCCTCGTCTATTCCTTGGCGTCGAGAGTTCAAATCCCAGCCAGGTCAGTTTTTTTTTATTCTTGTAGATAGATAGAATTAATTAGAATTTGATAATAAATGAGGGAGAATACGGCAAAATGAATTCATGAGGCAAACGACAGTCTTGGTTAAATTTCGGTTCCACAGACATTTAAATGGATTATATGGTATAGATCGAATAAATGTCAACAATAAATGTAAAATAAGGGTTAAACGGATTTATGTCAATCAAAAAAAGTGAAATATGGGTCAAATGAATGAAGGTTGGGCAAATAAGAGTAAAATAACTGTCAAACGAATAAATACTAAACGAATGTGGGCAAAACGAGAGTGGAAGTGATAAGACTAAAATGATAGCAACCAATAAGGCTCAAATAAGGGTCAGCTAATAAGAGTCAAGCATTTTCTTGGGTGCTAGAAAATACCAATGACAAGATGTGAATACAAGAAGCAGTGAGCTTCATCAAAGTTTTTGATGGTACGACTTGAAAAATAAAGGTTTTTCAGTTCCAAGAAGGCGAAAGAAAATGATGTTGGATGATAGGGGAGGGTGGGACAAAATGAATACTTTTGACTCTTAGGTATACCATATATTTTTAACGGAACTCTTTCCACGTCACCTAAGAGGTAGAGTTTGTGATGCGTTTTTTTAAATGTGGTATCTCCTGTAGGCCTAATCCACGAAGTCAATGGATGGAAAATTTCAATGATTTCGAAACCTGAAAACGTAAAGACAAAATAAATGGAAAATGTGAAAACTGTCAGTACTTATGATTAAAAGAAATATAAACATACTGGTGATCATTGCATCATAGTCAAAATTCCATCAGGAATCCTGGAAACCGACCGTCAGGAGAACGAAGATCCTCAGAGTTCCTACCACAACTCTCGTAAACTGAAAGAATGCATCTTCTGTTAGATACTGTACACGGAGACTTTGTACATATTTGAAAACTAGTAGGGAACTAGACACTCTTCGTAATGGGATAGTGGATCAAAACTCCCCACCAATTTCAAGCTTGTGCAAAGTCCCCTCAAGAAATAAAAATGTTCAACTTCCCCTAATTATGAACAGCTATCCAAGATCCCCTCACACGTTCCTCTGCATCCTTCATCTTCAGTCCGAGGCTTTGCACTTTCCAGCAGACTGAGCAAAAGTTCTCATAAAACCGCTTTTTGATGCGAATTCCACGACGACTTCCGGTTGAGATGTATTGAGAGCAAAAACATGCACGCGTAAATCGAAGAATTTTTTGATACCCGCCTTAACAATGTCATGCTTGCTGCAGAAAAGTACGTAGAGCTCTGGTGGAATCTTCTGGCTGATGGATGTTACGAGACGCTCTAAAAGGTTCTCCAATTGGAGGATTTTATTTTCCGCATTTTTCATGAAACTCGGAAATGGAGACAATTTCATGCAGCTGGCCTGTCGGGTGAATTAACCCCCCCGTGCTGATGGCTTCTGTCCACCCGCAAGGAAGAGAACGATCAACCTCTGATGCCACAATTGACTGATTACAATCCTCACAAGATCCATAGAGTTGACGTGCAATCCAACCCGCAACGTAGTAGACACCAAATTTTTGCATTCGAGTTAAATGACACGGTTCTAGGACGAAATCTTCCATCTGCTCACTCCCCTGTTCCACCAGTTTGCTCTCTTTGTTACGTCCCTTCAAACAGTCAATGTAATAAGCTTCTTCGTCGTCTGAATACGAAGAGCTCTTGCTCACCTTCAGGAACATAGCCACTGCGAGAAGGCGAAATTTATGACGTAGACGGACTGGACGCGGATGCATGTCACCAGCTCTTGCTTGAGAAAAGAGATTTTCACAAGGACTGGAGCCGAAGTGACTCGGGAGGAAGTATTCCATTTTTTCAGAAAGCACGTATTCTTCATGGAATTGGAACGCGGTCAATGTGGCCATTTCAATTCCACGTTGAATCGGCTTGCGTTGGGATTTGGATTTACCCATTTGACTGAACCGTAATCGTTTTATCAATTCTACGAATTTCATAAGTTTCTGCCTCTTAGCGATAGTTGTATCATTATTACCAAGAGCATCACTCTTATGTCTAGCAGACATGATGGAATACCACTCATGGACATGACAAATGAACCACCCCGTTGTTTCTGCTTCTCGAGGCATGTCTGATTTCTCATCCTTAGCCAAGAGAACCAAAGCAGTTCCAACTTCGTGGCAGAAAACTTCACGCGCAAGCCTAACGTCCATTTTATTGAATTTTGCAGGTTGTACGTGCTCCAGCTTCAATTTATACGCAATCGTAATTCCCCCGCGTCCGTAATCATTTCCTTCAACTAGTTTCTCAACATATTTCATAGATACTGTTGGTGTAGGTAGGTTATTGGCGTTTTGAACGTCTTCCGGAATGTAGAAGTTCGTTCTTCCCAATTGGCACCACATATTTTTCAATAAATGTTCACGATCTGCAAATATCCACAATCTTTCTCCTTCTTGAAGAGGATGGGGGAAAGAAGAAGTATCACAGTATTGACAATCAATCATACATTGATTGTCAATGACTGAATACTGTGAACACTGTGAACACTGTGAATACTGTGAACACCGCGATCATTTCACAACGCTTGGTTTCCCGGCCCTGAATCCGATGACAAACATACCACGTGAATTCCTGCATCCTTAATAAGTCCAATAATCTTCAGTAAAAAATCGTACAGTTTCTTACTGTCGAGAGATGCAGCAGTTAATGCATAAGAAACAGGCTGCTTCCAATGGGATGTAACTCCACGAGCCACAATTGCCAGAGCGTATGATGCTTGAGTGCCAGCTTCTTTTTCGTCTCGTGCCAGTTCTGGAGTGACTAAACCAATAAATTTCTTCAGGCCATGATCATATTCCACCGCCGGTTGAATTGCCATTTCGTCAAAGCTTAAAACGCAGAGATGAGCATTGGGAGTCTCATCCTGAGCCATTTTTTCTCCCAGCCATTGGATTATTTCGGATATAATGCCAAGCTCAAATGTTATGTGAGAAATTCTCGAGAAGATCGTAGAGTATGCAGGTAGAGGAAGGTGTTCTTCCAATCGCAAATATTCATATCCAGCGACGCGGACCTTACACAAAATTCGAACCTCTTTCCTGATTGTTTCCTCAGACCAACGCTTCCTGTTTAACGCTGGATCTGCGCATTGCAGCATTAACAGTTGATCATCATTTAGAAACTTCTTTAAATTAACCATGAAAGTTTCCATCTTCTCTTCACTGTTTCGGGCCTATGGAGGAAATGAACGAGGAAAATTGGAGAGAGGGGATGAAACGAATGGAATGTATAGCGATCACTGAGGATACACGATAGTGATAAACAAATGAAAAAATAGTGGAAATTTACTTAAATCAAGAAAATTGATGATTGAGTATTGGCTCTTAAAGAAAATAAATATGGCAGATCGATATATCACGTTTCTCCTCCTCTGTGAAAAATAAAATCGAACGACTAGAATGAAG
>NW_021680816.1:28412-68173 GCF_001412515.2 Diachasma alloeum | reverse complement strand
AAAATTGATAAGTGAGTATTGGCTCTTAAAGAAAATAAATATGGCAGATCGATATATCACGTTTCTCCTCCTCTGTGAAAAATAAAATCGAACGACTAGAATGAAGCATAAGGATAATATTATTACACTTACGTGTAAAGCCAAAAGACCAAGTATACTTATACCATACTTCAGCCTAACATGAACGTCTCAAAGTTCTCACGCTTGACCTGCAGTTACCTTTGAGTTAGCCCCTTAAGCTTGATTCTTAGCGTTTGACCCTCACTTTTTCAACCCTCATTGTTCCAATTTCCGATCTCACGACTGAGACACTCAATGAATAAGAAAACATTTTAGAGAACAAAAAAAAATGAGAATGAAAGGTGGATGAAAACTTTGTAGAAGTACTACAATTTCNATCTAACCATTTTTCCTGAATAAATTCGCACGGATTGTGTAGATTTATTACGACAGGTTTTGACAGGCAAAAACAAAAGACTGTCGCAAGCCGGCCGGCACATCATTACACCCAGCAACCCGCGAAAAACAAACGTTTTATTAACATTTGAATAAACAGCCCTCATTGTTTTATTTTCAATATTATTGAAAAAAACTCGACTTNAATTGTTCATTTATCTCAAAGCCAATTGATTTCAAGTGAAAATGTCAAAAAACCATTCTTTTAGCTGATGCAATTTAGAACAAATATATATTTTGACATTTTCTTGTCAAACCACTCATTCTATAGATAATCACCGAATGAAAAAACATTTCTAGATTTATACCTATGATCCCTAAAATATGCGTTAATTCCGCAATTATTTTTATAATTATCAAATCATTTAAGGACCTTTTTGGTAGCTCACAAGATTCCTCACAAATAATGTCTTTCGACATTTTTCTGTAAAACCCCTCATTACCGGAAAATCTACTATCTTTCTTCAACTTGCCGTCTCAATTCAATATCAACATTTTCATCAATTGAGTGGTTATTCCGTTCACGAGTGGTTTGACAATAAAATGTCAGAAGATCTTTGTAACGTAGAAAATTTCCTGCAAAAAATGTCTTTTGACATTTTGTCCGAAACCCACTCATTAACGAGATAATTGGATAATTAACGAAATCTAAAAAATAACTTCTTCCAATTGTCACATTTATCCATTTAGCTCATTAATGAGTCATTTTCATAGGAAATGTCAAAATACCTCTTTTATGAATGCGGAAATTCTTCATAACGAAGCTCTTTTGTTAATTTACCCTAGAATTACTCATTATTGAAATAATTAGATGTTTAACAAAATATAAAAAATCAACTTGTGGCTCCTCACTTTACTACTGAAATTGACCATTCAAATTACTCATCGATCTCGATAACTACTGATTCGGAGAGAAAATATTGAAAGGCCTTTTACGTAGCTGATAAAATTCTATTCATGGCGATTTTTGGTTTTTCATTACTTAAGCATGGAATGGCAAAAAATAATACCTTCTTTTTTGCTGCTACCAGCTGTCTCCCCAAAGCCTCATTGTCCCTTTCCAATTGTTCAATTTTGGATTTGAGTGCAGCGATTTCGTCACAATTTTTATCCAAGGAAATGCATTGGATGCCTCCAAGGTCATCGGCATCAACCATCATTCCTTCACCTTCATCAATAATGCTAGACGAGGTTGGCAGACATGTCTCCATCAACGTCTCTTCATTATTGAGAGTCAGGCCAATTTGAGTTGTAGGTGCTGAGATGGATAGTAGTTTTTTTTATAAATGTTTTTCTTTCATTCATTCACTTACCATTTCTTCTTGGAGGGCGCCTGATGAAAATAGTAGGTACAGCATCAGCATTCAGCCTCTCCTTACCGTCTTTCAATTGCCACTGATCGTCATCGAAGTGCCCCTATTATTGAATAATAAATAAATGAAGAACAAAAAATAAATGAATGAATGTTTTGATAGAACACAATAACTAAAACTATTTTCTCTCGCACCTCGCACGAATAACAATCTAACTTCGATGTTTGATCACTTGGTAACAAATCACCGCAATTTTCCATCCATTTCTTTCTTTTATCGTTTTTTTTTCAGTTGGGAGTGAGAAAAAACGATATTTGTCTATCGTCGAATTTTTACAATTCACAATTGCATATGATCTAACCATTTTTCCTGAATAAATTCGCACGGATTGTGTAGATTTATTACGACAGGTTTTGACAGGCAAAAACAAAAGACTGTCGCAAGCCGGCCGGCACATCATTACACCCAGCAACCCGCGAAAAACAAACGTTTTATTAACATTTGAATAAACAGCCCTCATTGTTTTATTTTCAATATTATTGAAAAAAACTCGACTTTAAAAAATGAGCTGATTGAATGTACTAGAATCATTCAATTAATTCGGGAGATGGAATTAATGGCGAAAAAAATCGGGAACTTTTTCTTTAATATTCTTTATTTTATTTAACAATTTAGAGCCTAAATTTTACATTTTTTCATTCAGTTCTATTCATAATACGGATTTCATAGTTTTCCACCAGCACAGCAGTATCTATGGGTGGGGGGCTAAAGGAGATGAGGGGAAGATGAAATCGACCGGAACGCCACGCCGCGGCGCCCGACAGACCTTGTCCCCTGTTTTCTGGCTTTAGAATACCTCCCTATATCATACCTTCTATACCTTACTGCACTGTACCCAAGGAGCACAATTTCGATATCGAAATCGTACTCCTGGCGTACATGCAGTCTCATGAGCGACAACCAAATCGGCTCACTTCACGCAGCGGATTTATCGGGACTAGGCCTGGTAAACGAATTTACCGGGACTAGTCCTCGTTTAACGGAACAGTACAGATAATCGCCACCTATCCGCCCAAAAATAGACCCGTAATTACCACTTATCGGGCCTCAATGACGAAAAAACTATCCCTCAATTTTTTTCAGATTTTTCCTTGATATGATTTTTTTGTTTTTTCGGTTCTTTTCAATAAGTCGGGTTCTATTCAGCCGATATTAGTTTATAACGGCTCAAAATTTTCCATTTTCTACCATCTATAAGAAGATTCTGGGTAAATTTTTTTCAATCCCCAAGTGCCCACAATACCGAGTTGAAAAAAAATTGAAAATTTTTTTCAGTAACTCTTATAATCGAAACAGTTTGTTGAGCCGTCATACAAGTTGGGTTTCGTCCTGGATCCAGTTGATTTTTATTTTTGTTAATTCGGTATTATGAGCACCTAGAGGTTGAAAAAAAATTACTCAAAGTATTCTAATAGATGGTAGAAAATCGAAAATGTTGACGTGTCATAAATCAAAATTGGATCAATAGAACTGGAGTTATTGAAAAAAAACGAAAGAACGAAGAAAAAATTGTACCTCCGCAAAGGGCTGTTAAAAAATCTGAAAAAAATTGAGAGACAATTTTTCTAGTCTCCCTATCTTAGTAAAAAATCGAAATCAATTTCCAAGAGGGTGAGGGTCAGTCGTTGACTCATTTGTCATGGAATACCTCATTTAATTATTAAAAAATTGATAAGTACCATTAACAATTGACTTATTCAAAATTTAACACTATTTAAAATTATGATTATGCCGATGTCTGCTTCCAATTAGAGTTGGCATAGTCAAGTTGATCGTATATATATATGTAGTTTTCTATGGAGAGGATGAAAAACAGCATTCTAAGTATCCTAAGTGGTTCATAAGCTTTCAAAAATAGATTTACGAAGTTTCTATACAAATTAACGGATTATAGAATTTTCGATAATGTATGGGTTTGAAATTAGACTTCAGATTTTAGACTTAAATTTGATCCAAGGTTGATGATATAATTATTAATTTCAAAAACAAATGATGAGAGAGGTTCTCGTTAAAAATTGCTCACACTACTTAACAGGATCTTGAATATTTCCTTCTAGCGTAAGATTCAGCGATTAATTAGTGTCATCGGTGAATCATACAATCCCACGTACGAAAAAACGAATGGGCCGAGCGTGGCCCAAGCTCTGGGGCCGGCCTGCCGAACTTCGGGACCCGTTCTTCAACCGGGACCGCGCCAGACTTGGTTGAAACCTGGAATGATAACATCGGGCCAGGTCTGGGCGCCCATCTCGGCCGAGCGTTGATTGCCAGTCGTTGGCCAGGCTCAATTAAACATTACTTAATTACATGAATATGATAATATGGGTGATTGAAATACAAGTAATTTAATATTACTCCTCAGCATTCGTAATAGGTTCAACGAGGAAAAAAAATCAATACCGGCATGCGACTGGTGCCGCACTGGCTGCCAAACTGTTCATGGCAATTATCAATAATAACAAAAACAAAATAATTAACATTTTTTAGGATGATTTTTAGTATTGATTGTGCCCTACCTACCAAACCCTAACGCAATCATCGCTGAAAAACCGATTTTGTTAACTTAAAATATTACCCCCTAACGTGGGCTCGAACCCACGACCTCACGACTACTAATCCGACGCCCTAACCACTAGTCTACCGCGCAATTCGTAAAACCTCTACTTCAAATCTTCCATATTAATTCCATCTCGGTTTTTTTCGACTTGAATGTTTTATCATTCAGTTGATAGAAATATTAAGTGATTCAACTACAGTTTAATCGGTAAATTAATTCAATAATGAATAATAATAATAATTATTATTAATTACAATAATAATTATAACAATTAGGATTACTGTTGAATGACGATTCTTCTTCTTTTCGTAATAATTAGCGAGTAACATGTGACTTCAACACCTACAATGTCACCATTTTTTTACGATTACACCCTTAATATTTTACCCTCAAGTTTCCACCCTTACCATTCAACCCTCAGAATGTCAGTCTTATGATTTTTTCGCCCCTTTCCATTATTGCGATTTGACCCTTACAATTTTACTCTTCAGATTTTACCCTTATGATTCCACCCCTATGATTCCATTCTCATCATCTCACCCTTACGGCTTAACCCTTACAGTTATACCAACGGCTGGAGCTCAATGACCAAGCTCCGGGCCACCGCTGGCTGAGGCTTGGTTATCGAGGTCCGGCATGCCAATGTCCGGCCAAGGCAGGGCCAGATCTGTCAACCAAGGCTCGGTTACCCGCCCTTCTCCCGAGACTCAAGCCCTGGTCCCCAGGGATGGCCGAACCTCGGTCCAAGCCTGGGCGCCCAGACTTGGCAAGCCCAGGCTTGTGCCAGGCTTGGCCCGTTAATACAACACTGGCATTTCGTACGTGGGATGCTATTAAAACAACGCTAAAGCAATTAATTGGCTTCATCGGTGAATCATACAATGGCTTAGCTGGAATATCTTGAAGAGGTGGAATTCTCCTTAGGATTATTTCATGGTAAAGAGTGTTGTTCCTTATCTAAAATATTTGTGCGAAGCGAACTATAATTGAATAATTCAACAGAACATTTGTTTTGTTACGGAAATTTAGTGAAGGAGTGATGTTATAATGTAATAATTTAAGTAGTTGTCGATTCTAGGAAAAAATTCCAAAAGTCCCTGTGGTCGGATATTTTTTGAGTTGCAAAACTATCCTGATATCTTCTCCCAACATGGATAATTGTGAAGTTAATTGTAAAACAACACTGATTGCATTCTATATACTCAACTAATTATTAATCAATTCGGCATTCAGTCATCGTGAGGGAATATAAAGATTCGATTCTGGTCAGAAATTGCTTCACCTTGTTGAATTTGTGGTGTGACATGCCAGTCAAATTGATTTTGCGCTGCAAATGTTGGAATGAACATCTACAATTTTGGCTACTAGTCAGTATTAACGAGTTACACTTGTCAAAGTTTGTGAAATTTTGCGTCGATTGATTCAGTACATCGCAGCATAGAGGCATTTATCTAAAAACTTTGTTTTTCAAAAATGACACATCGTCATTTTACCAATGATTCTTGAATCTTGTAAGGATATTTTCCCGGGTTGTTCACTCAGGAAAAATCCTAACTACTTTTTAGCCGTCTCTATCGCTCAATAGTCGGGCGCCAGCCGAACCTTCACGGGAAATTCGACGAAAACCGGCTTCTGAGGCAAACTCGTCCACTCAGAGGACTTTTTGGGCTGGACAATGGGTTGCCTAGCTAACATCAGCGTGATACGGTAGAGTGGGCGAGGTCCACCAGGAGTATTACCGTCACATTCCATGGCCTTTGCAAGCCGAGGATTATGCCTCGCGGCATAAGTTCCCTACTGAGTGGGATTCATCTTTCCTCCGGAGGGTCTCCGACTCCTCCGGCATGCTTCCTCTCTCCGAGTATTTCTACTCGGGAGAGTTTCCGAACTATTTGCGATTCAGCCAGGACTCTTCAGAGCCTGGAACGTGGAGAGACTGATCTGATCAGGGTGGAACTACGTTACCCACGCTACGACCACCCACTCTCTCCACCACCAGTTACCGCTTTGGTCATCGCGCGTCACTGCCTCCGGGTAGTACTAGACCGTCGGCGTATGGTCGGACCGACAGGAGGATTTCTCGACTCCAGGCCCACGGGCCCATACGCCTCGAATCGTTCCGCCGAGACTAGATGACGCCGAACACGACGAAGTCGTCACCTCGCGTTCTGAAATAACTCAGATTTATGCGCGAGGGATGCAGGGGCATCCCCCTATATTCGCCGCCACAGTTATGCACCAGGCTACGCTGAGTAAACTCCTTACCATGGCTTCTTCAGCTATCCACCACTTCCAGCACACCGAGAGATTATTTCAACCTCTCGGTTCAAGCGCTCGCGTGCGACTGACTCGGAATCTTACTAGGGCCTTGCCTCCTAGTCTGGATATCTCGGCGACGATAGGTCATTCCGTTACCCTATCCCCACCAATCAACCCGACGGGATCACGGAGGTACCAGTCCTTTCATCTGGCCGTTGGTCCCTAGCCTACTCCGACATAGCCTATAGAATCGCCCAGTTGGACGGCCTGTACGTCGGCCCCATTTCCCCTAGCACATGCTGGGCGAATAGACCTTTTCATTCTGACCGGATGTTGCAAGCGCGCTATGAGTGTAACTAAAATGATGGCGGATATTTCAAAAATTGCGGACAGTTTTGTACACAATGGCCAGCACTCAACCATTTGTGTCAACAAAATTGGTAGAATCCGATGTCCCAGGTGCTGGTTTTGTTTATAATACAATTGAAGCCCATAGTGTTCTTCAATTAAAACGATGGTTGACTTGTCGGAATCAAAGGATCGATGGAAAAAAGGAAGATTTGATGAAGAGGTTAGTTTGTTTGGGATTGACGATATGCCTTTTCTCAACACGTATTCTCATGCTATTCTATTAATTTCGGAGTGAGATGGTGTTTGGAGAATCAAGTTGAAATAGATCCCCAGGTAGATAATGGTCAATGGCTCAATGCCAAAGTGAATAACTTGAGAAGAACTGCTCTCTCTAGTCTAGCTCAACTACCTGATTATCCTACTCAGTGGACAAAATTTCCATCGATACAAGTTCCACAAGTGTTTAATTTTGGGTGTATCTATGAATACTTTATGGAAATTGAGATGATTGATGCACAAGATCTACAAATCATAAACATTAAAAAAATCGATTGTGGAACTGCCAAGCCTTTCTCAAGAGGGAGAACTTATTTTGAAAGTAAACATGTGCAAGACATCATGGATTCTTCTACTGATGATCAAAAGTTCAAGCTTCATTCAAAGCTGATGTTCGATATTGTGTGATGGTCATGATAGATTACACGACTAGCCAGATTGTTGATGCAAAATGTGAGTGCAAGGCCTCTGCCATGGGTAGGTGCAGTCACGTAGCAGCACTCCTATTTGCTTTAGAATTTTATATTCTTAATGACGATAAGGAGAATTCTTGCACAAGCAATTTGTGCAAATGGAATCAGGGAAAGAAACGTAAACAAGCTCATTGTGCTGATGAAGTGTCATACACAAAGAAAAAATCAAAGACAAAGAAACGTGATTACAATCCTACTCTCAGACAAAAGATGTGCAATCCCGAAGTGAAGGAGAAACAATTAATAGATTCTTTGCAAGAATCCTGTGGAGGAGGCGCCTGGGTATTACTTCTGCAACCCATCTACGAAGATTACAAACTCAGCTTAGCTTCCAAGGGTGTTCTTCGTAGTCTCGTGTTCCAATTCTACGAGGGATTGATTGCAAGAACAGAAGGTCCAAAATGCATTACAGGCAATGACCAATTGTCTTCGAATAAGTAGTGGCAACTTAGAAAAATTTTGATAACTGCATCAGTAGTAAGCAAATTCCTACGTCCCAAAAGTCCTGATCAATTGTTCAACTTGTTACAAGGCCATATGTGGGAAGATAATGTAATTCATTCCTCAGCTCTGGATTATGGGCGTATGAACGAGTCTATTGCCAGGAAACAGTACATCAATGGAGCTACGGATCCTCGGTTTCAAGTGGAAGAAACCGGTATTTGGCTGAATGATAGATACCCAGGACTGGGAGCTTCTCCAGATGGATTGGTTGTGGATCCCAATGCCAACAACTCGCTGGGATTATTGGAAATCAAGTGTCCAAAAATACTGGAGCAGGCAAAGCCCACCGATGTACACGTACTGACGCCCCAGCAAAGAAGTTCCTTTTGCTGCAAGTTGATCACTTCTGATACTCATGTCTCTCTGAAGTTGAAGCACAACCATCCCTATTATTATCAAGTTCAGATACAAATGGCAATAACAGAGAGAACTTGGTGTGATTTTGTTGTCTCGACACCTCAAGGCATCAACATCGAGAGGATCCCATACAATGAAACAGTGGCTAAATGTATAACTGAAGGAACAATGCCTTTCCATAAAAACATTCTAGCCCCTGAGTATTTTGAAATGAGAATACCTCGTTGGCTACCACCTTTCGACCTGTCCAAAGATTAAACATCGGAACCAATGCATGAAATCAGTCTTTGTATTTGTTTCAAGTCTTGAAAATCAAAACTTTATAGTTGTTTTGTTGTTTTTTCATCATTAAAAATGGCAGTGGGAGAGAGAGGAATGTTAGATTCATACTTAGACAGTGATAGAGGAAAATTCTATAGCAAAAATCTATAACTTTAAAGTTAGACATAGTCAAAAACATTCGAAGTTTCTATAATCGATAGAACTTAAGTAATAAATGTTTTATTCATTTATTTATGATTGGGTTTCAAGTCAATGAGTATTAAGGCTTCAAATATTGATATTTTTATTGATCAAAGACATCAGAGTTCAATAAAAAAGTTATGAATATAAATAATACGAGTAATTCATTTTGATTCAATTAATATAAAATGAAATATTGAAGAATTTTTCGTTCAATCCTTCACAATAGGTTTCTGGAAATTCACCAGGCATGCACAAATGAAAACGATCTGTGAAATCATACCACTTAAAGTTAGTGGTAATGTACGGTGTAATATACGAAATTGTTTAATCCTACCTACAGCATGTTCAACATATATTCTCTGTTTAGCAATAAACTTTGTCTGAAGTTCCTCTTGAGCTATTAGGCGTTTTCGTCCTTTTAAGAAGGGAGGTATACTCAAATGGGCTCCCCTCGCTTGAACCAAATCTGAAACTGTGAAACCTGTATCAGCGAGTACTAAGTCGCCTTCTTCTAGATAATCAGCAAATTGGGACCGTATAAAAATTTCTCGATCGGCAATGCACCCCTCGTATACATCAGATACAAAACAAATTGCTCCATTAGGTGCGCATCCTATCAATACTTTAAAAGTTGAGTGTGCTTTATATGACGAGTACATGTTACCTTGCTGTTCAAAATTAGCAGGAGATTGACAGAAAAACTCGGTGCAATCTATCAAAACTCCAATATTGTTCAATTTCTTGAAAGATTTCGGTAATGTACGAGCAATTATTTGGCGCGGTGGAAACATGCGCATTTGTTTTATGCTTTTGTTATTTGGTTTCCCCTCTGCGCGAAATATTCTATCAAATTCCATGTACATAAATTGAATCCAAGTTACTGTGATTTTTGTTATAAGTCCGACAAAAATTTTGAAAAGATACGACAAGTCTTGAATTAATAAACCAACACGTAATCTGACCAGAACTAATATTAATTGTTGCCTGATAGTTAATTTCAATCTAGGATTATCTTCATCATCACTCATTCTATCATCCTCATCATTATCAGCTAATCCATTTATTGGAGTGTTCCAATACTGCAAATGATAACCTGCTGGACTCAGAAATGACAAAAGAATTTTTATCTGACAAAAATATAGACCTGTATAGAAGAAACATTCTTTGGGATCAGATTGCAAGTTGTTTTCAAAGTCATGCATTACTGATCTCTTCTCAGTTTGCATGCTCAATGTCCGCGATGCCCACTGAGGCACTCCCTTCTTTTCACCTTCCAACTTGGAAAAACTGCTGCAGAAGTACAAGAAATGATTTGTTCGGTGGAAATTTTGATCTCCAAGATGAAGAACATCCTGGGCACCAGGAAAACAGACGCATGTATCTGGAGGGTTGAACATTTAGGGGGGTGACGGGGAAGGGTCCCAGATTATATTTTTATGAAATATACCCCTCGGGAAACATACGTTGATTTTTTATAATTTTTAGAAAAGTGAATTTCGGGGAAAATACATGAGTATGCGGTTTTTCTGGGGGGTTGAAGACAGCCGCATATATTCGGAGGGTTGAAAATTCAGGAGGGTGAGGGGAAGAGGTCCCAGATTACATTTTTATGTAATTTACTCCTCCGGAAACATGCGCTGATTGTTTATAATTCTTTTAAAAATAAATCTCAGGTAAAATACATGAGAATGGTGTTTTTCCAGGGGGTTGAAGACAGCCGCATGTATCCGGAAGGTTGGAAATTTAGAGGGGTTAAAGGGAGGCATTCCAGATTACATTTATACAATACTGTAGTCAGTAATGTAGTCACTCCTCCGATGGTATTCGTTTTGTGAAAATACCCACGGAATAGATTTGAAAAAAAATCAACGCATACAGAAGTGACTTGTACAAAAATGTCATCTGGAACCGCTTCCTCCCACTCCACTAAATTTTCAACCCTGCGGATACATGCGGCTGTCTTCAACCCCCCAGGAAAACTTCATTCTCATGGATTTTTCCCGAAATTTATTTTTAAAAAAATTATAAAAAATCTGTGCATGTTTCCGGAGGGGTATATTTCATAAAAATATAATGGGACACCTTCCCCTCACCCCCGTGAATTTTTAACCCTCCAAATACATGCGGCTGTCTTCAACCCCCCAGAAAAACAACATACTCATGTATTTTCCCCGAAATTCACTCTTCTAAAAATTATAAAAAATCAACGCATGTTTCCCGAGGGCTAGATTTCATAAAAATATAATCTGGGACCCCTCCCCATCACCCCCCTAAATTTTCAACCTTCCGGATATAGGCGTCTGAAAAATTTGAATAAAATTCCATATTTATTTTGTCTCTTGAGAGGAAATATTCAGCTGAACCTATTTCTAATCACCTTCAACTTCTTACCGGACATGCGACAAGGATTCAACAATATTAGGACTAGCCCATTATTACATTAATTGAACATTTAATCTAAAATATCTATAGGTATTCAAAATCCCTCCCCGGCATTTTTCCGGATGATTTATCATGATTTTTTCTTTCCATATTTGCTTTGTTTCCTCTTTCAGATCATAGTAGTTCATCTTCTTCGTCCGGACGTTATAAAAAAATCCTGAAAATCGTTGTCTCTTTGATGAATTGTTATCCAAATGGTCAGCTGGGGCCTTATGAATATTTAAGAAATTGTATCTGGGCTAGCATCTCATCCAGCATCGTTCCAAGATATTGAAGGTGTTGGTACATCTACGGAACCCACCCCGTAGACCCTATTGATGTTGACTATCTTGCCTAATATAAAGTTATTGAAAAGAATAAAAAATGGTGAGGAATTATGTTGCTATTTTACGAGATTCCTTTTTTTTGCCAAAGGGTTTCCAAGGATTCTAATCAAACAATATGTATGGTATAGTCACGAAAAATTAAATGAAGAAGCAATGATCCAATCGAACTGATATTTTTTTTTGCTATAGGAATATAACACCGGTGGAACAGGAACTCACAAAAATGACAATATGATTTCAAACTTAGTAAGAAATTGACTGAATTTGAACTGTTCAACCGCTTGTCTATTGAATTGAGACCACAATATGCCCCAAACCTACTCCTGTTGTCATTTCCAATCCCTTTTGAATGAAAAGAAAAATTCTACTCAATGGACTACATGAGGATTTGCTTTATACGGTTTTTGTTCGCCGAACAGATAAAAAAGTGTGCCTCATATTTGTAAATCAATGAACGATTACCTGCATCGTCTTTTCTACATAGTGGTCTCCAGAGGACTCCTTGTCAATGAGCATCTCATCAGCATCTATTGAGGAATTTTTTGTTTGAAGGTGTTGTCGTGGAGATATCTTTACATATTTCTCAGCAAGAGATGTACGTTTCGGAGCTGCACACTGTAAAAATTGCAATATTTATCAATCACTTACCTCTACAAGAGCGACGAATATCGTGTGAAATTGGGTACCCATTGTTTTACTTACTCTCTTGTTCATTTTTCTGTTAATCAGAGGAATTGGATCCGGATTTTCTTCAGTAGGACCACTTTCCCCAAGAAAATGAAGGGAACAAATGTATGTTTCCTTAGTAATGTTTTCGATGGATCTTAAACCCTCATCTCTTCGCCCACATAACCTCACCCACTTGTCACTTTTTGCGCATTTTTTGCATTCAGTTGAATGTCTTTTTATTGATTCTTTCACGTTACCCTTACGGAATTCTAGGCACGGCTTCGGGAAACGAATAAAATAATAATTCCATGACTGAAGTTTTTTGGAGCGAGAGTCACTTTTGTATAGACCATAACAACATCTTTTCGTAGCACCTTTTTTAGGTTTTTCCATGTTGAAAAACTCATGTAAATTTTTAGAAATCACAATGGAAAGTCTGCTTTTTTTTAAAATGCTTGCCTTGGTTGCTCCTGGCTTTTCGATTATTTATCCCTCCAATTAATATTTTTTTTACGTATATCATGAGTAAAACTGTCCGCAACTCGACCGGAAGTTGCCATTTTTGTTGACACATGCGCACTTTTTATTCGTCAGAATGAAAAGGTCTATTCTAATACGGCGATAGTCTAGTACGCCCTCCAGACCTCCAGGGGTCGCGGTTTCACCCATAACCGCTATGCCTTAGGTCTTTCATTGGTTTGTGGTTTATCTCACCTAGTCCCGGCTTTCTTCAGCCGTTTCTAGGTGTCACTACTAATCTCTCTTCAACAATTTTGAGAGTTCACTTATCTTTTTAAGGGGATTTCAACCCGTAATGAGAAAATCTCGTTACAATCTGGACCACTTGGAAAATACTATAAAATAAAATTAGGTTCTCTTCTATTTCATATTTTGTCAATAAGGTGTATGTTGGATGGCGGGTGTGGACCCAATAAATGATACACGGGTTTTATTATTGGAACACTGGTTTATTGGCTGCAACACGTCTCGCGTCTCGCAGTAAAGTGAACTCTCACAAGTTACAACTTGATGGAGAGGAGATCTGCACATGCGCAAGATCTAGTCTCCTCATAATGAATATATATGTCATATGCAAGGGCCTAAGCCCAGTGGGACCGGGAGCTGGCGCCACCTTTCCAACCCTCCCTCCCGACTGCTGCCGAATCCTCTCGCCATAACTGACCTCGGTCTCGCTCCAATTGAAATACCCTTTTTTCCTAAACAGACAACAAAACAATTATTAAATATTTACACTCATTGTTTTGTCAACTTGGCGTTTGTGTAGTTCAAACGCCATTGGTGAATACGTCAGCCAATTGATCCCTGGAACTTATCCAGTTTACTTTGATCAGATTGAGCTTGACACATTCCTTGATATGATGAGCTTTGACATCAATTATATGTCTTAATTTATTTCCCCCACTCGTGTCAGCACTACACGTTGCCGCCTTATTATCCCACCACAAGGTCATTGGCAACGGGGGTAGAAAAATCAGTTTCAAGGAGTTGTATATCGACATCTCTTGGCTCGCCTCATTCATCGCAACATACTCGGCTTGACACGTAGAGAGAGCCACATTAGGACTGTTTGTGTGTTCTCCAGATAATCGAATCACCAAACAGTTTAATCGCATATCCACACGTGGTCAATGAGCCTTTGCAATCTGCAAAGCTAGCGTCTAAGTATGCCTCAATCTCACCTGTCTCACCTGTATATTTTAACCCTAAATCAGTGGTTCCTCTCAAGTACCTCAGTACTCACTTCACCATTTTCCAACCTTCACCTATTGGACTCACCTGGTGTGTACTCAGAATATTGACCGAGTAAGAAATATCAGGTCTAGTAGTCCCTACAAGGTACAACAAGCTACCCACTACTTCTCTATAAGGACAATTCAATTTCTTATCGGCCGTACTATAAAACTCAACATTAGTGTCCGACTCTCTATTTTTTCGCTCGTGATTAGAGGCCTGTGTAGTGAGCATTGGAGTTCTTTGAGGATGTGAGTTCTCGAAACCGTATTTTGTTAGTATCTTTTTAATATATTTTTCCTGACTCATTTTTAATATACGATTCTCTCTATCTCATCTTATTGAAATGTTCAGAAACTCATTATCAATTCAAACTCAGTTTAATTTTAACCTCATCTAATTTATCTTTAGGCGTTACACGCCATAATTATATCTTTTGCGTATAAGAGTAGAATTCGAAATTTTTCCTCACTGCTCCAAGTAAACAGACACGGCTCAAGATCAGAGTTCACAAGGCCCACACCGAGTACCACTCCAGTGAATTTCTCATTCCACCGTTTTGAACGTATTCGAAATCCATAGAGATTTCTCTAATTTGCACACCTTGGTCTCTCTCTTCTGATCTGAGTGAAGAGTCCCCTCTGGAATCTCCATGTAGACTTCCTCATCTATCTCACCATTGAGGTATGCCGTTTTCACGTCTAATTGGCAGGTGTCTAAGTTGTGTTTGTTAATGATAGCAAATACGGCCCTAACCAAGTGCATTCGCGATACCGAGGCATATGTTTCTCTCAACTCGTAAACATTTCGATCTTTAAAGGCCTGTATAACCAGTCTCGCCTTGTATCGCGTCTCACCGTTCGCTTCTATCTTACGTTTAAATATTCACCTAGAGTCAATTATGTTAGCCTTCTGTCCATTTTGATTACTAAGTGGTCGGTCTACAATTTTCCACACTTTATTTTTACTCATCGATTTAAGCTCTTCTTCTACCGCCAGGGTCCAACTGCTCTTATCTTTTCTTTGCATCGCGTCTTTATAGTTAATTGGATCTGAATTAATACTGGCAAGAAGAGCATGGTAGATCTCATCAGTAGACTCGTCCAAATTCAGTCCATTCTCACCTTGTGACAAACAGGCCAGAAATACTCCGGCTTTCAAGCTCGCATCGATTGGCAAATCTTCAAAGCTTGAATCCTGCACTGACTCACCTGTAGGTTTGCATACCTTAAGACTTGGGGTTTCCTTCCTTGGTCTGCCCCTCTTTCTCTTCGTCTCTCTCTCCGATTAGGACGTTCCATTCAAATCGTTCACTTTTTCAAATTCTACAAACCATTTGTCTTTGTTTGTCACTTCTTGAACTTTTAGGACGTTCTTAATCTCACCTTTCTTGTCCCTATCACCATAGACCTGTTTCTCGTTAAATCTTACGTGTCTACTTTCGTAGAACTTTTCTTCTTCTGGTTTTGGTAGTATGTATTCTGTTGGAGTGTATTCAACCAGAATACCTCTCGCACATTCTGCCCTGAATTTCGGTCCTACCTTTCTCTCTACTTTCATGTACGCTAGGCTTTCAAATATCTTAATCTGATTCACACCAAAGCTATGTCCCGGCGCAAACTCTTCCAGTGGAGTTCTCATCTCATTAGATTTATGAGGAATTCGATTGAACGTATACACAACGGCAGACAGAGCCAGATCCCATATATTCTCCGGCAATTTCGCGTCGAACATGTAGGCACGCACCTTTTTCTGGATTGTCTGGTTGTATCGTTCAGCGACTCCATTGTGTTCTGGAGTATCAGAACTTGCTCGTTGTAGTTCCGCGCCTAACTTTTTCAATACCTCAACTGTGTGTCCCCCAGTAAATTCCGTACCTTGATCTGACCTAAGGTAGTACACCTTCGCGTCGTAACCCAACAGATTTCTGCCATTTCTAACAAACATTTCAAAGCAGTGACCCCTTTCACTTTTAGCCTTCATCGGGTATGCCATAGCAAATCTCGATTTTTCGTCAATGAACACAGATATGTACCTGTATCCCTTTGGATATGATCTCGGAGACATTGGTCCCATTACATCAGAGTGTATTATCTGCAAGGGCTCTGTTGCTCGCCTTCTCACCTTAGGAAATGACAGTCTCTTAAATTTAGAAGCTAAACACACTTCACACTCCATTAATGACTCATCGAAATTCACGCTTTTTAGTTCTTTATTGTCCGGGAATTTTGATTGTAAAGCTTTGAGATATGTTATCGATGCATGACCGAACCTAGCATGCCATAGCATGGCTTGACTATTACCCTGAATTTTATGTTTCTCAACTCCAAACAGATCAAAAATCTCACCGCTCTCATCTATTTGTGCCTTGTCTACCTTATCAATCTTTCTATCCCAAATTGAATAATAAAAATTGGATTGTTCCAATTGATTTTGAATCGGTTTAGGGGTTTCTTTACTATTCTGTTTGGCTGTGACACTTCGCGTGATGTGTCTTCTTACCTCTATGTCACCACCTACCATATTGGCTATAACTCGTCTAGTTGCACTTTTCTGTAGTTTTCTATTGAATGGACTGTACTTGTTTACTTCCAAATCTACTATCCAATACGGTTTTCTATACACGCTTGAGATAAATGACTCATTTAATTCTGGATTGAAGATATCTATTTTCTGGTCATCTAGATATATCGCAAGACCCATCTCTGTGAATCGTCTCAGAGACAGTAAGTTAGCCTGAAGGGCCTCAGCAAATATTACCTCATCTACTTTAAATTTCTCACCGCTGAACAATTCGATTTCTACCTGACCTACTCCCTCCATTCTCAAATCCGCTTGTATATTTTTATTCGCGCATTTGATCACACCCTTACCTTGTTCGTCGAGGGACTTGAAAATTAGTTTCGAATTAGTTAAGTGCTTCGTAGCACCAGAATCTGCTCGGAATACAGTAATAAATTTGTCTTTGTCGAAACAAACACCCACGTGCAATTCCTGACCTTCACAAAGTTCATCGTCCACTTCCATGCACTCTCCTGTCTCATTCGAATCTAACTCACCCTTCTCTTTGTTGTCTCCTCCTGAGGTTTTACTTGAGCTCTCCTTATTATACTTTATACTGGTCTTGGGCTTCGAGTACTTGTTGTCTCCTTTGCCCTTCAGGTTATAGTATTTCCCCCTTTTAGTGCTTTTTGGGTCATTCGTACCTAAACCCTCTGACCTTCTCTTCAATGACCCACCACCACGCCCAAATCCACGAAAACTATTTCGCCGGGAACTGGTGTGTCGTATGTTAACTTTTGGCTTGTTGTTTGTCTCATCTGAGTTTGGGCAATCCTTAATTATGTGCCCGTAGTCTTTACAACTGTATCATAGTTTGCCCTTACCCTTACCCGGGCAGTTTCAGCCGAGGTACCCGTATTCACCGCATTCAAAACACCGTTCTTTGAATCCGGTGAGGTTAGCGGCTCTCACCTCACTACTCCCCTCGCCAGACTGCTTCCTCGACGCTTCTTTCTGCATAACCACAAGTTTCAATTGTTCACAAGTGGGANACCTCTATGTCACCACCTACCATATTGGCTATAACTCGTCTAGTTGCACTTTTCTGTAGTTTTCTATTGAATGGACTGTACTTGTTTACTTCCAAATCTACTATCCAATACGGTTTTCTATACACGCTTGAGATAAATGACTCATTTAATTCTGGATTGAAGATATCTATTTTCTGGTCATCTAGATATATCGCAAGACCCATCTCTGTGAATCGTCTCAGAGACAGTAAGTTAGCCTGAAGGGCCTCAGCAAATATTACCTCATCTACTTTAAATTTCTCACCGCTGAACAATTCGATTTCTACCTGACCTACTCCCTCCATTCTCAAATCCGCTTGTATATTTTTATTCGCGCATTTGATCACACCCTTACCTTGTTCGTCGAGGGACTTGAAAATTAGTTTCGAATTAGTTAAGTGCTTCGTAGCACCAGAATCTGCTCGGAATACAGTAATAAATTTGTCTTTGTCGAAACAAACACCCACGTGCAATTCCTGACCTTCACAAAGTTCATCGTCCACTTCCATGCACTCTCCTGTCTCATTCGAATCTAACTCACCCTTCTCTTTGTTGTCTCCTCCTGAGGTTTTACTTGAGCTCTCCTTATTATACTTTATACTGGTCTTGGGCTTCGAGTACTTGTTGTCTCCTTTGCCCTTCAGGTTATAGTATTTCCCCCTTTTAGTGCTTTTTGGGTCATTCGTACCTAAACCCTCTGACCTTCTCTTCAATGACCCACCACCACGCCCAAATCCACGAAAACTATTTCGCCGGGAACTGGTGTGTCGTATGTTAACTTTTGGCTTGTTGTTTGTCTCATCTGAGTTTGGGCAATCCTTAATTATGTGCCCGTAGTCTTTACAACTGTATCATAGTTTGCCCTTACCCTTACCCGGGCAGTTTCAGCCGAGGTACCCGTATTCACCGCATTCAAAACACCGTTCTTTGAATCCGGTGAGGTTAGCGGCTCTCACCTCACTACTCCCCTCGCCAGACTGCTTCCTCGACGCTTCTTTCTGCATAACCACAAGTTTCAATTGTTCACAAGTGGGAGGGCTGCTTACCTTTGAGCTTGGCTGAGGATTGTAGGGAATGTACCATAGGTACAGATCCCATGATGGCATTATTAAATGCGTCCCTCTTTTCCTCATCGGATAGAGGAGTTGCATCTGCGGAGTTTTCATATGTTCGAATCACCTCTTCAAATTTCTCACAAAGCTCGACTGCTGTCATTTTGCCAATTACATACTGCATGTTAGAGATTTCTTTTCTCACCGTAAATGAAGATACATTAGTTTCGTATCTTTTTATCTCTGAGTTTATTTAGAATAGCTACTGGATCTTCTAGTAAAACTACTTTAGAATGATAGTTTTTGTCTATGTAATTGATCAATATGTCTCTTTTAACTGAGGGTCCTTTGTTAAGGATCTCCAGTTTTATGGCTTCAGCAACTTCTTTAGCAGTGCTATTTTCAGTGCTCCCACCACTTTGACTCTTTTCTTCTCGCCTCAGATTTTCCCATTGTCTTTTGATAAGATTTTCAATTCTCGCTTCTAATTTTTCATCCTTATCTAAATCATGGCCATCATTTGGTAAATCTGACCCATTTCTCACCTTTTTACCAGGGTCCTCAGTTTCAGGGTCCCTCAGGGGTCTCTTCGTCCCATAATCAATACGGGAGAGCCTGTCATCCCAACCGTTCCTCATCTCGCTCATCTCTTTTTTCATTTCCTTGATGCTGTCTAGTATCCAGCCACTACTGTTGGTCTGCATATCCAAAACCTTCACGAGTGTGCTGTTCACAGCATCAAGTTTCGAGCACACCGATTCAAGTCTGCCTTCCACTGGCATTTCAGTTCTTGGTTTGTTCGCGTGGTATTTTATTGGATTTGTCGGGTGGTTTTGTAACGTGGACCTTATTTTAACCCTTGAGAACTCGCGGTATAAGCGTGGCGCCGCCTATTTTCGATTTTTGCTTATGAGACAGAGAATTGATGAAAAAAAAAAATTGAAAAAATTTGAATGCATTGTTTCAACCCTTTGGAAGACACTGTAATCGTCGATTGCCCCGAAAAATGCACTGAAAATGATAAATTAGAGAAAAATAGAGCGCACGAATTAGGAAAGCGGCGCTGTGCCGCCCAGTGCGAGTAACGAGGGGACTAAAATTCTCCACGGCGCTGTTGCCAAGTGATACTCAAGTGCTCAAACGTGTTTGAACGAGTCCACTCGATCCTTTGATATTGGGCAAGGATTTTACTACATTCCCATACATTTTTAAGAAAAATTAAAGAACTGAAATTTTTGCATGTAGTGTTGTTAAACTGGTGAGTAAATTATGGAATATTATGCGTATAAAAACAGTTAATTTGGGGATAAAATCCCGTAGTAAAGTTCTGAGTGTTCTTCTCGCTTTTCGTTTGAATAATTGGGGTATTTTTTTATTTACACATGCGTAATATTTTTTTTTCTACATACAACTCGATCCTGATGACATTTTCCATGTTTTTTTTCAATTTTTCTGACGGTAATTTTGAGGTTATAACATCATATATTTACTTGGGATCGGTGACAGTTCTCCATCACATGTGAGGTAGCATATAGACGGTGTTAGATGATTTTTATTGTTTCTTTAGTGACAAATGGCAGGCAGAGCACGTCGAGTATTGCAGGAAGAGGATCACGGTGAGTTTGCAGAGGACTTGGGCGATGGGAGTGATAGTGATTATTCAGATGAAGAACCCTCACCTCAGTGTGATGATAATGACGATTCAATGGAGTCTGAGGATGCGGAATCAACAAGTAATTCATCTGGAATCCCTCAGTATTATTTGGGGAAAGATAAGAGGACGAAATGGTTCACGGAGATGCCCTCCAAAGACAAAACTCGACAGAAAAACATTCTCACAGAAACTCCTGGGGTCAGAAGGCCAGCCAAAGCTGCAAAAAACCCACTGGCTACTTGGGAGCTTTTTTTGGTGAAGATACTATCGAGGGAATTGTGAAACACACGAATGAAAAATTGAATGTTTTACGAGAAAAATGTCAACGTGAACGTGATTGTAGTTCAACTACTGTTGATGAAATAAGGGCTCTTTTTGGGTTACTATATTTGTGTGGTGGTCTACGAATGACAAGAACAACACGAGAGATTTATGGGCAACGGATGGCACAGCACCTGGATATTTCAGAACTGTCATGAGTGAGAATCGTTTTCGTCTTTTATTACGTGCTCTCCGATTCGATGATTCTGAAACACGTGAGGCTAGGAAGCAAACGGATAAATTAGCAGCAATTAGAGATCTTTGGGAGGACATCACTGCGAAATTTTTGAAAATGTACAGGGTTGGTGAGTGTGTCACTTTGGATGAGATGATGCTGGCCTTCAAGGGGAGGTGCAGTTTCAGACAATATCTGCCAATGAAACCAAACAGATATAGGTTGAAGGTCTTTGCTTTAGTGGATTCAGATACTTTTTACACATCTGTCTTGGAAATTTACACAGGAAAACAGCCCCCAGGACTATTTCAAGCTGATAACAAACCAATAAATGTGGTGAAACGTGTTTCAGCCTCCGTTTTAGGTACTGGGCGCAACATCACGATGGATAACTGGTTCAGCTCAGTACCTCTCATTGACGAATTACAGCACAAACATCGTACGACAGTTGTTGCTACTTTGAAGAAGAACAAGACAGAGCTCCCTCCCCAATTCGTCAATCACAAGAAACGCAGTATGAATTCGTCTTTGATTGGATATAATGATGGTAAAGTATTGGTTTCTTACGTTCCTAAGAAGAACAAATGTGCAATCGCCATATCATCAATGCATACCTCTGGTGCCATCGATTCAGGGACAGGTGCGAGAAATAAGCCTGAGGTAATTACTTACTATAATTCCACAAAAGGAGGAGTAGACTCTGTAGACCAGATGAGAGGGAACTACAGTGTAGCTAGGTGCTCTTGTCGATGGCCCCTGACAGTATTCTTTGGACTCTTGGATATAGTTGGGATAAATTCATGGATTATTTATGAAGAAAATACAGGACAGACTATATCTTGTAAAGAATATTTGACAGGGATTGCTAAGGATTTGACAAAACCATGGATGATGAAGCGTATAAAAGTTCCAACCTTGTCTCCAGATTTACGTATTATGATCAGAAAATTTACTGGCATCCGATTATCGGTGGGAAATGTTATGAGTGAGACACTCCTAAAGTTGTGCAAGTACTGTCCAAAGAAGAAGTATCGTAAGACAACTGTGGAGTGCGGTATTTGTCAGAGCTTGATCTGCGGAGAACACACTTCTAGAGTTTGCACTGAGTGCTTCGCTCGTATTAACTTCCTGGAGGAATAATATTCTGATTCAGACAATCGTATGAGGACTTCGGATCAATGAGTAGCCTAAGTCATAAAGTGATAATGAAAGATATATTATTCTAAAAAATGTTTATACCTGTTACTTTTGATCATTGAAGTTTATCTAAAGATAGTAGTGATTAAAAAGTATAATGAGAAGATATAAAAATGAAATGTTCAATGATTATGCAAACATAATCATAATAAACGTTTGTCTCGAGTAATTATGCATGTGTTTTTCCTTTTCACTAATAAAAGCCTTGAAAGTCATTATTTTGGTAGGAAAGTGATGATCCGTGACAAGCCAGTTTCAGAGATTTTTTATCGATTTTGGAATTATTTCGACAATGTGTGATAAGAGGAAAAAATGTCGGAGAACCTGTTTGAGCTTAGAAAATGTCCAACAAGAAATGTCTTTTGACATTTCTTTATGAATTCATTAATTATCGAAACAATTGCGAGTTCAAAAAGAAGTCGAACATTGCCTTGTTACACTCTATTATTTCATTACTGATTTGAATCGACGCGTACGACCGCGCGAGGACTTGGCAATACCGGGATAGCTAAAGCACGGGCGGCGCAGCGCTAACCGCGCGGGTGACGAGGGTCGGGAGAGAGACGCGAGTACTGAAGGGTTAACTTTAGGTTCCACGGACTCGATTTTTGTAATCTGGGGTTTACTTTTACCTGCTTTGAGAGCCTCAATTACTGCCGCTTGTCCCGCACCTTGTTCGGCCGACCCACCTTCACTTTCCTCACCCTCCTCTCCGTTCTCACCGTCTTCCCCGTTCTCACCGTCGTTCTCCTCACCTTTGCTCATCTCACTCACCTCGGCAGTAATTGGTGGTTGCTCCTCATAAATTCTGGGCATGATGGGAGGCTTATTGGCGAGGAGCTTCTGCTGATGCCACTCCACCAGTAGTCTCCATTGATTCTCTGTCATCATGCTTTTGGCTGTTGTGATAAATAGAATCTATGAATATTAGTATTACCATTTGTATATTGTGCCCTTTCACCTACCAACCGAACACAAGTATAGTCAGCTTCAGGACAGTCAGGCACAGACGAGATATGAACACAATATCCCCTCTATCCCCGAAAGAGCTGATCAATTTCCACGCACTGAACACAAGCACGCTTCAACTGATCACCCCTTTGGAGCAACCAAACTTCAGATTTTATTCTGAATTTTTTAAACTAGTATTTTTGTTTAATTTGATCATTTTCAGGGCTTAGTTAATTTGTGATTATATTTGGTAGCTAATATCCTCACAAGCACTTTGATCGCATGTATTTTTCATCGTAACTTTCCTTTTTAATTCATCTCAACTCACCAAACCTATAACACTTAATTGTGTCTGTTCGTATTAACACGGTCTCCTCTACTAACTCGAGGACGACGTCCTATCCTTTATGGAATTCATCAAATCCAAAGAGGAACGGTAGTTGCCTCCACAGCTCCCACAAGTCGTCACCTATGGTAATTTATTTATGATTAGGTGTACAAATAAGTTTTAGGACACTTCGCAAAAAATTAAAAATTCATTTTCGAAAAAAAGTAAACTGCATTTATTCACCAAAATAATCTTTATCAGTTTGAATGACCTTCAGCCATCTGTTAGGTAATTCATGGATGCCTTCCGCAAAGGAAGTTTCATCTTGCGAGGCAAGGAAATTATCGACCCATTTTTGCACTTCTTCAAATGTTTTGAATCACACATCAGTCAATTCGTTTTGCATCTTCCGAAACAAGTGAAAATCAGTTGGAGCTAAGTCTGGTGAATACGCCGGGTGTGGCACAACTTCCCATCCAAAAACCATTAACGTATCTTTGACTGGTTGACCCACATGAGGCCTGGAGTTGTCATGGAGCAATTTTACTGGACGTTTCCCTTTGCCAGTAAATGGACGTTTTTGTGCAATCTCTTGGTTCAATCTTATTAATTGTTGGCGATAGCGATCGGCAGTAACTGTCTCGCCAGACTTCAAAAGTTCATAATGCAGTACGCCTTTCATATCCCAACATATACACAGCATGATCTTCTTACAGTGAATATTGCGCTTCGGTGTCGATGTCGTCGGCTGGCTGAGGTTAATCCAATGATATTTGCGTTTTGGATTATCAAAATAAATCCACTTTTCATCGCCGGTCACAATTTTCCACAAAAAAGACTTTCTATGTTGCTTATTGTAAAGATTCAGACATATGTCAAGTCGGCTATCTTTATTTTCTTGAGTCAAAAAGTGTGGCACCCATTTTGTTCCTTTTCAAATCTTTCCCATTGCGTTTAAGCGATAGGAAACGGTCTGTTGAGTTACTACAAGCTGTTATGCAAGTTGTTTTTCCGTCGGACAAGAGTTTTCATCCAGTAACGCTTGCAGTTCCTGGTCATCCACCCTTACAGGGGCCCCGGTACGTTCACGGTCACTAACGTCGAAATCACCTCTCTTTAAATCGCGTATACCAATACTCACGTGTACTTTTAGATACAATGTTGTCCCCAAGAACAGAACAAATTGATTGACATGCTTTCCTAATAGTTTTTCCTTGATGGAATGCATAGCGAATGCAGTGTCTAATAAATAGCTTAGCGGTCTGCATGTTTTATTCACAGAATTTAAGGTTATGTTTATGACTCCCTTATGTTTCGATACTACATAACAAACCCCACCATATCATATGTAAGCGGTAACTGTGAATTACTTTCGAATCGAAGTGTCCTAAAACTTATTTGTACACCTAATAGTTTGCTGATTTGGGCTTGTTTTTATTTTTGTGCACTCTCGCCTTATTTGTATTTCGCATCAATTTCAAATTTGAACTTAGTTTTGCCGCTGGCTGCGGCTGCGATGCGCGTGCGCCTGTAGTAATCGTGATGAGTTAGGAAAGGGTTGCACAATTACTAACAAAGTATTCAAAATACTGAATCGTAATATATTTACTATCGCGTTAATTATAATATACAATAGATAGATGAATACGTATAAGTGAGTCCCGAGTAGAACTCGGAGACGAACTGTGACTGACTGACTCACTGGTCAGTGCGGATTAATAATTTGGGTAGCAGGTAAACGCGTGATATTTGAGAGAGCGAGATATTCGGAAGATTAGAGCGAGATAGGGCTCCTCTATCGGTGATTGCTCCTCAGCGCGTGTCTGCGTGTGTGTAAGTGTAGCAGTCGCTACATGACTCCCTTTGTTGAGAAAGAAAGTCGTATTTCCCTATAACTGGCAGTAATTGCGTCTGTAACAGAGAAAAATTTAAGTAGAATAGAAATGGATTTTTGTTCGTTTCGAAAATTGCACCGATCTGGTATTTTTTCTGTTGCTGTGGGGAATGGCTGTGATTTGAGCGCTGGTGGACGGTGTTGCTCCATCCTGCGGTTCGCCGCGATGCTGGTCCGCTGGTAGTTGTTGCTCTGGGAACTGATCTAAGTCCTCCGGCAAGACATACGCGGGTTTTAATCGGTCGATGGAGATTGGAGTGTCTTTGTACTGTCCTAGTCCACCTGACCTGTACCAGATGACAAAATATTCGTCATGTCTGCTGACGACGCGGTATGGACCCGTATATGGTGATCCATAAGCCATTCGAAGGATGTCCGTACGTACGAATATGTGGGTGCATGTTGCGGGATCCTTGAAGACGAAGGTGGCTCGCGTTCCATGTCGCGACACCGGTACCGGCGCGACGTTCTGGAAATGTATTCGGAGTCTCTTCACTAGATCAGGTGGTGTTATCCTCTCGTTGGACGGTGCCAGGAATTCTCCGGGAACGCGGATCGGTTCTCCATACGTTAATTCTGCTGGCGTTGTCTGTATATCGTCCTTCCACGCGGTTCTCAGTCCGAGAAGCACCGCGGGTAGCGCGTCATACCAGCTGTCGCCGTGGCAACGCAGTGCTGCCTTCAGCTATCTGTGAAATCTTTCGACTAGGCCGTTCGCTTGAGGGTGGTATGACGTTGTCATGAGTCTTTTTGATCCTAGCAGTCGCGTGAGTTCCTTGAATGTTTCTGAGTAGAATTGTCCGCCTTGGTCGGATGTGATTCTCAGAGGTATTCCGAAACGCGAGATCCAGTCGTAGAGTAAAGCGTGTACTACTGTGCTTTGGCTGGATTCCGCTAGAGGTATGGCTTCTGGATAACGTGCAAATCTGTCCACTATCGTGAGACACCACTTGTGTCCCTTGGATAGAGGCAGAGAGATCAAATCGATGTGGATGTGTTCGAATCTCCTCTATGGTAGCTGTAGTTCGCTGATTGGAGTCGCGGAATGCCGAGAAATTTTGTTTTTCTGGCATGCGAGACAGTGTTTAGCCCATTGAGAGGCTTGTGATCCGTGTAGATGACGACGTGACGATCTTCAAAGATGTGTCTGAAGTGTTTCACGGCCTCGTATACTGCATGGAGCTCCTTGTCGTAGGCTGAGTACTTCTGAGTAGCTAGCGAGAGTTTTTTACCGAAGAAAGCCAAGGGTTGCCAGGAACCTTGGTATTTCCACTGGAGAACGGCTCCGATCGCGTGGTCTGATGCGTCTGTGAATACAGCCCACTCTGCATCACTATTTGTGTGAGATAACAGAGTGGCGGCTGCCAGGGCTTGCTTGCACTGCGTGAAGGCTCCCTCGAGAGCAAGTGTCCAGTTTACCGGATGGCTTCCTTTTTTCTTGGGTCCTTTTTGTTCATTGTTGAGTGGTAACAGGATTCTTGCTGTTCCTCGGATGAATTTTCTGTAGAAATTAATTGTACCGAGGAAGCGACGGAGCTTTTTGATAGTACTGGGCCTTGGAAATTCAAGTATCGCGGTGACGCGGTCTTGGGGTGGCTTGATTCCTTGAGAATTGATTGTGTGGCTGAGAAATACAACTTCTGGCTTGCCCAGGTTAGACTTGGCGACGTTTACGATCAAACCGAAATTTTCGAGTCTACCGAAAAGTAGTCTGAGGTGCTCCTGGTGTTGTTCTTCATCGTTTGATGCGATGAGAATATCGTCAATGTAGGGGAACGCGAATGTTAGATCGCGTGTAGCTTCGTCGATTAACCGTTGAAACGTCTGTGCCGCGTTCCTGAGGCCAAAGGTCATGAATGGAAATTCAAATAGACCGAAAGGCGTTATGATTGCCGTTTTCTTAATGTCTTCAGGCGCCACTGGAATCTGGTTGAAGGCTTTAACTAGGTCAACTGTGGAGAAAATTGTTGTACCATGCAGATTCGCGGCAAAATCGTCAAGATATCGTACAGGGTACTTATCTGGTATTGTCCGGTTATTTAGTGCGCGGTAGTCTCCACATGGTCTTCATTCGCCGTTCTTCTTCTCGGCGAGGTGGAGCGGTGAGGACCACGGGCTCTCGGATGCTCGCGCGGTTCCCAGCTTAATCATTGAGGAGAATTCTGACTGGGCGACCTTCAGCTTGTTCGGTGCGAGGCGTCGCGTNGCAAAATCGTCAAGATATCGTACAGGGTACTTATCTGGTATTGTCCGGTTATTTAGTGCGCGGTAGTCTCCACATGGTCTTCATTCGCNTTTAATTTCCCGTCTGGCGTGATGATGGATGGAAATTCTTTGAGGAGTCTCATCCACTGTGAATCGTCGGGTATTTGGAGCGATTTCACTGAGGTGGCGGTGCATTTCGCGGTTCTGCCACCTGATGTGAGCTTTGTCGTGTCGTCGATAAGGCGTTGATGCTTTAGATCGACGAGCAACCCGAAATGGTGCAAGAAATCGGCTCCGATGATTGGGCGAGAGACATCTGCCTCGACAAAACGCCAGGCGAGGTCTCGTCTGAGTCCGAGATCGGGTGAGAGGATCACGTGGCCATACGTGTTGATGACTGATCCGTTCGCTGCGAAGAGCTGGTATCCTGATGGTTTCTGCGATGGTTTAGGCCGCCTGCGGGGGAAAACGGAGACATCCGATCCCGTATCCACGAGGAATTGGATACCAGTGGTTTTATCAGTGAGGAAGAGGTGGCGAGAGAATCCGAGAGAGTCCACTTCCGCCGCTAGTGACTCTCTTTTGCGTTTCCCTGAAACTTGCAACCACGTAGGCATTTGCGCGCTTTACTACCGAATTTTTCATGGTAAACGCATATACCTATTGTTTTGTTCAGCCTTGGTTTGCTGAACGAGCGGCTGCGTGCATTGCTGCGGGATCTGCCTCGTCCGGTGTTGCCATCTCGACGCGAGGAGTGAGCTGCTAGGCTGGTCGATGTCGGGAACCAAGCTCCTGAGGTGACAAAGATGCTGAGATGGTTTCCGATCTCCGAGTCGCTCTCCGTCCAATAGCTGGAGCAGATTGGCCTGTTTTGATTTAGTGAAACGCTCAATCAATTTGTTTTTGAGCGTCTGGTACGAGGCAAGGACTGGAGGCGCAATGATAATGTCCTCTACTTGGGCAGCTGCACTCGTTTTGATGAGTGGGACTGCGTGGTGGAATTTGTCTAGCTCCTGGATAATTCCCTTGCTTCGGAACAGAGATTCCAGTTGCGCGAACCAGAGTGCGGGTTTTTCTTCGCTGAACTCTGTGGCCTTGATCTCGTACACTTTTGTGACCTGGCCCGCGGTCGATGGTTTCTGTTCGCCGTTGTCGTTGAGTGGCATTTTTCACTGGGGAAATATCACTGTCACAACACAGGTTGAAGAATAAAGGCGTTATTAGTCTTTATTTACACCAGCACAACACAACGTCTATTAGGTGTTCGGCAATGTGCCGGTGGAAAATCGATATTACTCGCGGTCTTTGTCAGGTACACGCGTAATATGTAAGACTGTGTTGTCTTCGTCGCACTCACGTAGCGAAACGCTCACGCACCGAATAACTACCGATGGGCGCGTTGCTTTTGGTACTCGTTTAACGCGAGGACGTAAACTCTTTTACTGATCACGTCGGGGTCACCAATGTAGTAATCGTGATGAGTTAGGAAAGGATTGCACAATTACTAACAAAGTATTCAAAATACTGAATCGTAATATATTTACAATCGCGTTAATTATAATATACAATAGATAGATGAATACGTATAAGTGAGTCCCGAGTAGAACTCGGAGACGAACTGTGACTGACTGACTCACTGGTCAGTGCGGATTAATAATTTGGATAGCAGGTAAACGCGTGATATTTGAGAGAGCGAGATATTCGGAGGATTATAGTGAGATAGGGCTCTTCTATCGGTGATTGCTCCTCAGCGCGTGTCTGCGTGTGTGTAAGTGTAGCAGTCACTACACGCCGGCGGAGAGCCGCGTGACCCCTTCTCTTTTCTACATCTCGCCATCTCATCATTCGCTCGAGCTTCGCGTGTGCTGCTTAACTGTAGCCACTCCTGATCACTATCCCCACCAATGCTGGGTGCGCATNTCGGTGATTGCTCCTCAGCGCGTGTCTGCGTGTGTGTAAGTGTAGCAGTCACTACACGCCGGCGGAGAGCCGCGTGACCCCTTCTCTTTTCTACATCTCGCCATCTCATCATTCGCTCGAGCTTCGCGTGTGCTGCTTAACTGTAGCCACTCCTGATCACTATCCCCACCAATGCTGGGTGCGCATCCACCACGTTAACCGACTCTCTATACTGTTCGCGTCCCTCACCGATTCTCCATACTTGGACGGTTCTCTCACCGATTCTCTATGTATTGGACGCGTCCCTCACCATGTTACAAATCTCCCAACTCATCCCTTAACATATATTATTCCCACCTCTTTCAAACTATTTTTATTTTTATTTTTTTTGGGATTTTCAATTCCCTAATTAAATATTTTATTTTTCTCCCGAATTTTTTTTTGATGGTTAAGAAACAAAAACAAATGTTTTTGTAAAAAAAACTGCGCCAAGGAAAAGTATTGCTTGATTCTTACTGAACAGTAGAAATTTTCGAACAATGCAAAGAAATGAATAGAATGCCAAGTGAGATATGTTAAATGAATGACCATAGGGCACAATCAGATGTCTATGAGAAAAATATTTCTAAATCGAATAAGGATTGAAGACAAATTCTCTATGAAATAAAAAGCCAGTAGAAACAAGACCAACGTTCCTGGCGCGGATCAAAACATAAAGGATTAGATATAAATACTCGACAGTGAGTTGAAATACTCTGCGTCAAGGACGTTGGTCCTGCTTCTACTGATTTTTTATTTCACAGAGAATTTTTGTTCAATCCTGATTCGATTTAGAAATATTTTTCTCATAGATATCTGATGGTGCCCTATGGCCATTCATTTGACATTTCTGACTTGGTTTTTTTTTCATTTCTTTGAATTTTTTAAAAATTCCTACACGGAGAGAAAAGTCGAAAAATTCTAGTGCTCGGCACCAGAAACGAGGCGCAAACTGCCGAACTCCCATATTTTAATCGAAATAACAATAAAAATTCTAGATCAGCATGGAAATTTTGCTGTAAGTTAATCAATTTTTGCAAAGAAGCATGGGTAAAATTCTAGAGCTGGCACTAGAAAATTTCCCGGTGTGTCAATTTTGTGGGGAATTCCGTAGAAAATTGTGGGAAAAACTTGATTAATTCTTGGTAACATTAGAAATTTTATTGTGCAGTTGGAGAATTTTTCTAGCGCTAGCACTGGAATTTTTACCATTCTTCCTATCCTCGTACGTATCCGCGCGACATCTGCAACGTTCGGCTCGCCGAAGTGAGTCGAACAGCTGCACTCGGGAGTCCCGAGTGGAGACTTACAAATGGCGTCTTCAACGTCGAGTAACGTTAGCGCGTGTTCTGTAGAATTATGTGACAATCAGGGATTATTGGGCTTATTTTTCTCTGAAAGTGTGATTAACCATATCAAATTTGTGGGAAAAAAGTTTGAAACAACCGGTCGTAGAAATTGTTGAAAATTACTGACATTATTCAGTGATGACGTTTTAAGATAATGTAATTCCCTGTAATCGTGGAACAAATGCAATAAAAAAAATCCATAAAAATAATTAGTTGGCTTAAGGCTCAGTTTTGTTGATACTGTAGTACATTAATTTGAATAACGTTGATGTTATTAATGAATAATTAAGGGAAAAAAAAATTGTGGCCGGGGAAAATTTTTTTGTCTGTCGAGTAATTTTTCGTTTGCCGATAAAGAAGATTTCGTGATAAAACGTCAAATTTTCTAGTGCCGAAGGGGAAATTTTCATGTGCTAGCACATTGCGTCTCAATTCTAGTGCAGCACTAGAATTTTTCCCGGAATTTCCCCACAAAAATTCTCTGACTTTTCTCTCCGTGTACTGTTCAGTAACAATCAAACAAAAGTTTTCCTTGACGCAGTTTTTTTTAGAAAAACATTTGTTTTTGTTTCTTAAGGAGACTAAGTTTTTTTCAAAACGGCCACATGGTTATTTTTCCGATCTGTTATTTCTGTTTTCCAAAATGGAATGAAAACAATTTTTTATTTTTTTCCGCTCACGAAGCAGGAAGTTCTACTGAATATCCATTCCATAACTTTCAAGGATTCATTTATGTACGAAATACAATTGAAAAATATCTGTGGAATTTATTATTCATGCACCAAATTCAATTTGTAAATTCTCGGGCTTCCTCCTTGGTGCGTGTGGTTGTATTGCTCTGCTACTACCTCCGTAACCTCCGTAACATCTCCAAAAATTGTAGGAGATAATGTGAAATGCGAAAATGGGCATATCGACTCATTGCTATGCGCGTATTTTTTAAATATTGATTCGAACAAAAAATAGTTACATGAATGAGGAGCCTGTGGCTGATTTATATAATGTAACTAAGAGTATTTTTCATGTAGCTCTCAAGTTTGCATTTTATTTAATAGATATGATTCGGAGCTAGTGCACTGATAGAAAGGATTAGTTATTGTTAACGAATGGATTTGGTTGGAGACGAGGGTCTATTTGGTCTCACCAAATGTTCATTCGTTAATAGTTAACAAATGCACATTTGAGGAGCCTTGTTTGACTCGATTTTCACTTTTCACGTGAACCATTCGTTAACTATCAACAAATATTCATTTGGTCATATTCAACTCTACCATTCATTAATAGTTAACGAATCTCATTTGGAATAAATGAATCAGTCTATCAGTGTGGAGGGAGTAGAGTCAAAACCTTTCCTTCAGTCAGAATTAAAAGTTTTCCTTGGTCGATACGTTGCCGCGTATCTCGATGGCTTATTCTACGAAAGTTTGCATGTGCAGGAAGAACAACTTGGAGAATTGTAGAATTATCTACAATTTTAATGAAATTTTTTTAATAATATAGAAGTCCGTGATTTTATTTCAATGGGAGTGAATATTTTAGGCAGAGACATAATGGAGACACAGTTACCAAGACCAATAGAATTATGAATTCAATTTGAAATCACTCAAAATGTCTCTGGATCCTGAAGTTCTTGATCCCTCGTTTTAAAGCTATTTATCATCTCAATATTCCCATCATTAACCCTCGATCGGTCGCGTCATGGTCACGAGCGCCGTTCTCTCTCAATTTTTATTTTTACGCTGAAACGTTTTTGAGAAAAAATCTGAAAAAATTGGAATTCCTACTTTCCACCATCTCAAACATTTAATAGTATATTACGTGTCGAGCAACGAAAAGGCATCTTTTCAGGTCGTGTGTTTGCGGCGCGAGCCGCAGGCGCATATCTGGGAGACCCGGGTTCAAGTCCCGGCTGGGTGAAACGGAAATTTTTTCTCTCTAAATTCTAATTCTCTTAGAATTCTTTAATGCCTAAAGGAGGTTAGGCGGTGTATGAGGTGAATTTGAGAGTGAATTTCTGTGGTTCCCGGTAGCTTAGTCGGTAAGAGTGCCCGGCGCGTATCTGGGAGACCCGGGTTCGATTCCCGGTTGGGTGAAACGGAAATTTTTTCTCTGTAAATTGTAATTCTCTTAGAATTCTTTAATGCCTAAAGGAGGTTAGGCGGTGTATGAGGTGAATTTGAGAGTGAATTTCTGTGGTTCCCGGTAGCTTAGTCGGTAAGAGTGCCCGGCGCGTATCTGGGAGACCCGGGTTCGATTCCCGGCTGGGTGAAACGGAAATTTTTTCTCTCTAAATTTTAATTCTCTTAGAATTTTTTTTTGCAGGCTCGCGCCGCAAACACGACCTGAAGCAATGCCTTTTTGTTCCGAGACGCGTATATTATTTTTCGTTCCAGATGCCTGGGAAATTCGGGAGAAACAAAAAAATGAAAAACAAGATGAAATAGAATATTTTTTGAGTAGAATTTGCAATGAGCGCTGCGCCGCTCCGTGTATTTTACCATTTTGAGAAAAAAAAAGTTGAAAAAAATGATGTATTTATGATTAAACGAGTAACCTTGAACTTCCAACTAACAACTAATATCAGTATAAAATGAGAAAAGTGAAAACATTATTCAAAAATTCATATTTACCGACATATTTACAGGTTAAACATAGAGGTTTTAACAGAGTCGAATTTTTAAGGAATTTTAATTTTCGATCAGTGCAAAGATGCACAGGACAAAGATTGTTTAAATGTTTGACATGGTGGAAAGTAGGAATTCCAATTTTTTCAGATTTTTTCTCAACAACGTTTCAGCGTAAAAAATAAAAATCGAGACAGAACGGCGCTCGTGACATGACGCGAACGATCGATGGTTAACCCCTCACGGACGAGGTCCTTTTGTTACCAAGCGTGCTGTACACTCGATACAATTGGAATGCGATGACTTCTAATCAATGGAAAATTATAAAATCGATATGTAATTATGTCGATATGTAATTTTACGATATGTAATCGATAATGTAATTCAGTAGCGAAGTGGTAAAAGGAGATAAGTCAAGCTTGACTATTGACTAGTTTTCCATCAATATGTCGGAGTTTAAGGGAGATAGCAAATTTTTTGTTATAACCTTTTCTGTGGAACCGATTGAGTGCTACAACAAATGTGATTATGAAAATTTCGCTATCTCCCTTAAATTTTGAAATATTCATCAAAAACTCAACTGGGAGATAAGTCGACTTATCTCCGTTTACCACTTAATTACTGAATTGAAGCTGCAGTATTCATTTTTCAATTAATCAATTTTGAAGAGAGTCATCCACCTTTTTATGGGTCGATACATAGCATCGACCCCGTACGTGAGGGGTTAATTAAGCTTCCGTAAATTTTTCAATATTTCTGTCCGCACACCATTTTAAAAATGCATTATAAGTTATATGGTAGCGCGGTGCAGATTTCTTTGGAATTAAAGTATTGATAATCTCTCGAGCCTTAAAATGAATATCGTCGAATTCATTGTCTCTATTAGACTCGTCAGAACTCATTTCTTTTTGCTTAATTGATTCGTGTTGCGAATAATAATCAACAATAGCACCAAATCGTATCACAGTGAGTAGAGTCACTTCACCATATGATGGTGATGCAATTTTTTCTCATGCACCACACGAGCGCCACCATACGTCTTTTCATAGCCTGTTCGGGCAACACGTAAAAACTACACTTTCCGCTCCAAAATCAGTGCGTAAATCCCGAATTTTCCATGCCGATGGAACGAAAACCATTTTTGTTCTGTGCATTTTTGCACCTATCAAAAATTAAAATTCCTTAAAAATTCGACTCGGTTAAAATCTCTGTTTTTAACCTCTAAATGTCAAATTGTCGCACCGAATGGAAATCAATTTTTGAATAATGTTTTCACTTTTCTCGTTTTATACTGATATTAGTTGTTAGTTGGAAGTTCAAAGTTACTCGTTTAATCATAAATACATAATTTTTTTGAACTTTTTTTTTTCTCAAAATTGTAAAATACACGGAACGGCACAGCGCTCATCACGCGACCAGATACCTACGTTTGGTGGAGAGATGCGACCACTCGAGGGTTAAGAAAACCTGCCAGTCAATTAATTATCTATCTTTACAAAAATTCACACAGAAAAATCTAAACGCAAATTACGATAGCAAAATTAGTTAGACGACGTTTTTTGTACGAAAAATGATAGCTATAAAAAAAGCTCATGTAGGAATTTTAGTCTAGCCGTTATTTTCAGAAATAAGGTTGGGCGTAAAAAAATTCTCCTTTTGATATGCATGTCATTTAACAAACACCGTGAATATTCGTACTAAAACTAATCTTGAATCGAAATAATTTTTCTATTCCAGGAGCATTTTGGCACTTACCTATGGACTATTGAATAGATCAATCAACAACAACAGATGCATACCATTCTAATTTTTAATCAATTGATAATTAATACGTGTATTCTTTGGCCGGTGATTTCATGAATAATTTGGTGTTGGTCTGTGCGATCAGTACAGGCCAACACCAAATTGTTCATTAATAATTAATTCAAACCCATGAACGACGATTTTGTTTTCATGGAATGCAATTAGTTTGTCTCTCTCTCTTTTGACAGGGGATTAGAATGTTGATTAAATTACTCATATCTACTTTAATTATACAACAAGATACAAAACCATCGTATTTCTATCGCTTTATTCAAACCTATTACGGATGTATGTAATTATGGATGAGTGAATGTAAAATACGAAAAAAATCATCGTAATTTACGGCAACTTTGAGCGTAATTTACGAATACGAAATCATAAATTACGTTTATGTAATCGCCGTAAATTACGTTTATGTAATTGTAATTTACGGCGATTTTGAGCGTAATTGACGCTTCAAATTCAAGCGTAAAAGGCGACTTCTTGAACATAATTTATGTTTAGGCTTTTCTGTATGTTGATTGTCTCCAAGTTTTGGGTCGAAACCAAAACAAAAAAAATGAATAATAATCCCTGTGAGGTCTAGACATTTTCCTCTAGCCCGTCAAATCCAATCGGTCGGAAGAGCCTGTGAGCGAGGTTGATAGGCTTTTTCGTTGGATTTTCTGAGCCCTTTCTCGCCCCAGATTTTCGTTAGACGGTACAGAGAAAAGCATCCCACCCACTCCCGTTGACTTCTGGCATCGAAAGACGGAGGCCATTAACCCTTGGAAAACCAATCCAGCCCTCTTACACACCACAGTTTACCTCCGCCGTGCCTCTATTGTACCTTTCCCCACTGTGGTTTCCATCCTCTCTTCTCATTCGAGTCCCTCGCACAACTGCTTGGAGGCTCTCCTGGGGATCCTCAGACGATAAAATCCTGATTATTACATTCAGAAGGGCCAGAGTTGTATCTCAACGCGATTCCCACCGTTTTATCAAGGATTTTCTCCATGCTTGGAGTGTATGAATGATGAAATTGTGAAAATTTCCTCCGGCTGTAACCTTGAGGTTCAAGTGTATTTTCGACATCAAAAGGATCCTCTTCGCCTTCACCAAGCCGCATTCTATGTCAGACACACTCGGTGTCCACTCGTCTCATGTGTTTTTCTTCGTTTTGGATTATTTGTATCTGCCAAGTTTCTATAGTTAGAGGCTGGGGACCGACGACCTCTATGCATATATCAGGTCTTTGGCGTGAGGATACTTTGACGTTATTTGTCTAGGCGAGGTGGTAATTGCTGAATTCGTATTGACACTTGGCAATATTTTGTTGTCACTTGATACTTTCAAATTGAATCAAATGGCTGGGATGATGCTCTAGAAAGGAAATCGGTGGAGAAGTGGTGCAACCAATCGAGTTGAAGGGGAACAGTTGATCTGGGTATTCTTCAGGGAAGTCAGAGAAAACTTATCCCTTATTTTGAGAGACTCCCACTGGCTCTTGAAAAAAAGGGGTTTTCTCACTCAAATCTGTAAAAAATTTCTAAAATTTAGGATCGAAAAATTTACTGAATCTTAATGAAGGGCGAATGTTAATTAATTTCAAAGAAAGTATCTGAGATTGAATATGCAAGTCTCTAATACTTGTGATTTTTTTGACAATTTTCCTGAATTTTCCACCCCGTGTGTCTGCACAAATAAAGTATACAATTGATGAAGAGTTATGCCCTTTTTCTTGTCAGATTCAATATTCCCTTTTTTAATTAATTATTTATAATTATTTTCATTGAGAAAAGCAATACAACCAATGAGAATTATGTGTCCTAATTTATCACCTGTTAAATTTTCGTACTACAATAAATGATTTGCTTATGTTCTAATTCCTCTATGCTCACTGAATAAGATTTTAATCATAATTACAATTCAATTCTTTCTAGAGGACCCTTTAGAGTGTGAATTTCTGAAATTCAATGTTTATTGATATTCTCATACAAGTGCGTGCCCGCACTGTTATCAATTTTTAGTTAATTCACACAGTATAGTATATTCCGTTCCGGCGGGCGCAAAGTTACATTTCCCTCCCGCGAAGCGGGAGGGAACTCTGACTTTGCGCCTACGCCGAGACGGAAAATCGCGTTCTAACCACGGGAAGTAAAATAAAGGACCCTCAGCCGCGTGCTTACCAACCTCGCCTTCGGCTCGGCTGGTAATTGCACTGGCGGCTGAGAATCCTTTATTTTCTCTCCCTAGGTTAGAAATATACTATTGTGCATCAAGGGCGGAAAGTCGTGTTTTCTCGCCCGAGGTGCACATGCTATTTTTTAACACGCCTGCAAAGAAAAGTTCGTATTTTGCTCTTTGATGAGCGAGAGGAAAGTGACTTCGTACTTTCCTCCCGCTCATCAGGGAGTAAAGTACGAACTTTCCGTGCAGGTGTGTAAAAAATTCAATTAATCTGTTGTTCATTCCGTCACTATAATTCCGTACTTGGAATATTGTCATGTTGTATTTTCAGCATCACATTAAGAATTAAAACTTAATTTGGAATACTGAGTCACAGTTTCTTTTCATTCATATCAGAAATTTTGTATTTAGATTTTAACCTTTTTTGTGAAAATCGAAAAAATCAATCATCATTTTCACTATATTATATTCTGATTCTCCTATCCTTAACGCCAAAAATGTGAAATAATTTCACAATTCTAGCCATTAACTTTGTTCAAAGAAAACCTTAATAAACGCAATATTAAGAAAGTAGAAAGTAGAATTATGATCTAAATAATTTAGACAATTATGATTTATTTATTCATGTTTCATAGAATGGTATTCAATTCTCTTTTTTTTGTTAGGCGGGCTTCATGAAAATTCGACTCAACACTATTGTACTCATGAAAATCGTCTCACTTTCTTCTTTCGTTCGTGATATCCGCCGTTTTTTGATTCAAGATGTTGCCCATACTTTTTTTTAGAAAGGAAATTAAGTTTAAAACAAGCAGGGGTAGAAGCCTATTTGATATAAGACGAATGACCGTTACTTATTTTTATTATTATGCTTTTCTTTTTTTCTTTTTCTACCAATTTCATTGGTAGTAAGCTTCCGAAGGGAAGCATATTAGAGATTAAAAGACCACCATTCAATGAAATGGTCTTTTAATCATAAAAGATGAGAACCAAATTCGATAGTGAGCCATCTATTTTTTCTTCTCAACTCGCATTTATAAAATCATCATTTTCTTTTACTTTCCCTGTCAATAAAAGTATGTTGTTCTATTCTGATTCAATTATTTCCTTTGATTTGCTTCCATTGGCAAGAAATATGAATTCCCCTCAAACCAGATCTCCATATTGTCACTGGGAAAGAATGGTCGGATGAAATCCCTGCTATCGTCTAATTTTTTAAATAATGTCAATATTTTACCTCACCCTCGCTCAATGCAATGATCTCTACAGGATGTTCAGAAGAAAATATCTAACCTTTTCATAAACTGGATTTATACCAAAAAATTAATATCTCCTAAACCACTGTGCCGATGGCACTGATTTAAAGTACGGACCTTTGGTATTATAAGAGAGATATACATGTCAAATTTCAACTTCATATCGTTTTTCTGTCACAAGTTATCAACCGCACAAAAATGAGAAAACAAAAAAAAAGACAAACGAGAATATCTCCAAAAGTTTCTATAGACGGGTATATATATTTTCAATGATATAGATAGTAGCAATCGAGACGGATATTTTGAAAAAAGAAAATTTTGAATCGGTGAAGTAGTTGACGAGATATTTTACAGAATAGATTTTCAGAAAAAATTGAATATCTTGCGAACCGCTCGACCGATTGACCTCATCGAAAATACGAACCGTCTATGTTACAAAAGCTAGCAGCATACCGAATTTCAAGTCGTTAGTCCATTTTTTTCATTGACTTATCGTGTNGAATAGATTTTCACAAAAAATTGAATATCTCGCGAACCGCTCGACCAATTGACCTCATCGAAAATATGAACCGTCTATGGTACAAAAGCTAGGAGCATACCAAATTTCAAGTCGCTAGCTCCTTTTTTCATTGACTTATCGTGCGTACAACGTTTTTTATGAAAAAACGGATAAACGGCAATATCTCCAAACTTTGCACAAATCGGTATATATGATATGAGTGATCTAGATAGAGATCATCGAGACGAATAGTTCGAAAAAAAAATTGAAATCGGTGCAGTTGTTGGCGAGATATTGCGGAAAAACGAAATTTAAACAAGTGAGTATATCTCAGGAACTACTTGACTGATCGAGCTGAAACGAAGCACCAAAGTGAGGCTCATTCATAGCTATCATGAGCGGAAATTTCAAATTTTTAGCTGCAAATTTCACCGTATTTACGTTAAATTTTCTAAAATTGAATCACGAAAAACCCGAATCTGCACACACATACATACAGACACCCCCCTAAAAACAT
>NW_021680816.1:0-17811 GCF_001412515.2 Diachasma alloeum | reverse complement strand
TTTCTGTGGTTCCCGGTAGCTTAGTCGGTAAGAGTGCCCGGCGCGTATCTGGGAGACCCGGGTTCGATTCCCGGCTGGGTGAAACGGAAATTTTTTCTCTCTAAATTTTAATTCTCTTAGAATTTTTTTTTGCAGGCTCGCGCCGCAAACACGACCTGAAGCAATGCCTTTTTGTTCCGAGACGCGTATATTATTTTTCGTTCCAGATGCCTGGGAAATTCGGGAGAAACAAAAAAATGAAAAACAAGATGAAATAGAATATTTTTTGAGTAGAATTTGCAATGAGCGCTGCGCCGCTCCGTGTATTTTACCATTTTGAGAAAAAAAAAGTTGAAAAAAATGATGTATTTATGATTAAACGAGTAACCTTGAACTTCCAACTAACAACTAATATCAGTATAAAATGAGAAAAGTGAAAACATTATTCAAAAATTCATATTTACCGACATATTTACAGGTTAAACATAGAGGTTTTAACAGAGTCGAATTTTTAAGGAATTTTAATTTTCGATCAGTGCAAAGATGCACAGGACAAAGATTGTTTAAATGTTTGACATGGTGGAAAGTAGGAATTCCAATTTTTTCAGATTTTTTCTCAACAACGTTTCAGCGTAAAAAATAAAAATCGAGACAGAACGGCGCTCGTGACATGACGCGAACGATCGATGGTTAACCCCTCACGGACGAGGTCCTTTTGTTACCAAGCGTGCTGTACACTCGATACAATTGGAATGCGATGACTTCTAATCAATGGAAAATTATAAAATCGATATGTAATTATGTCGATATGTAATTTTACGATATGTAATCGATAATGTAATTCAGTAGCGAAGTGGTAAAAGGAGATAAGTCAAGCTTGACTATTGACTAGTTTTCCATCAATATGTCGGAGTTTAAGGGAGATAGCAAATTTTTTGTTATAACCTTTTCTGTGGAACCGATTGAGTGCTACAACAAATGTGATTATGAAAATTTCGCTATCTCCCTTAAATTTTGAAATATTCATCAAAAACTCAACTGGGAGATAAGTCGACTTATCTCCGTTTACCACTTAATTACTGAATTGAAGCTGCAGTATTCATTTTTCAATTAATCAATTTTGAAGAGAGTCATCCACCTTTTTATGGGTCGATACATAGCATCGACCCCGTACGTGAGGGGTTAATTAAGCTTCCGTAAATTTTTCAATATTTCTGTCCGCACACCATTTTAAAAATGCATTATAAGTTATATGGTAGCGCGGTGCAGATTTCTTTGGAATTAAAGTATTGATAATCTCTCGAGCCTTAAAATGAATATCGTCGAATTCATTGTCTCTATTAGACTCGTCAGAACTCATTTCTTTTTGCTTAATTGATTCGTGTTGCGAATAATAATCAACAATAGCACCAAATCGTATCACAGTGAGTAGAGTCACTTCACCATATGATGGTGATGCAATTTTTTCTCATGCACCACACGAGCGCCACCATACGTCTTTTCATAGCCTGTTCGGGCAACACGTAAAAACTACACTTTCCGCTCCAAAATCAGTGCGTAAATCCCGAATTTTCCATGCCGATGGAACGAAAACCATTTTTGTTCTGTGCATTTTTGCACCTATCAAAAATTAAAATTCCTTAAAAATTCGACTCGGTTAAAATCTCTGTTTTTAACCTCTAAATGTCAAATTGTCGCACCGAATGGAAATCAATTTTTGAATAATGTTTTCACTTTTCTCGTTTTATACTGATATTAGTTGTTAGTTGGAAGTTCAAAGTTACTCGTTTAATCATAAATACATAATTTTTTTGAACTTTTTTTTTTCTCAAAATTGTAAAATACACGGAACGGCACAGCGCTCATCACGCGACCAGATACCTACGTTTGGTGGAGAGATGCGACCACTCGAGGGTTAAGAAAACCTGCCAGTCAATTAATTATCTATCTTTACAAAAATTCACACAGAAAAATCTAAACGCAAATTACGATAGCAAAATTAGTTAGACGACGTTTTTTGTACGAAAAATGATAGCTATAAAAAAAGCTCATGTAGGAATTTTAGTCTAGCCGTTATTTTCAGAAATAAGGTTGGGCGTAAAAAAATTCTCCTTTTGATATGCATGTCATTTAACAAACACCGTGAATATTCGTACTAAAACTAATCTTGAATCGAAATAATTTTTCTATTCCAGGAGCATTTTGGCACTTACCTATGGACTATTGAATAGATCAATCAACAACAACAGATGCATACCATTCTAATTTTTAATCAATTGATAATTAATACGTGTATTCTTTGGCCGGTGATTTCATGAATAATTTGGTGTTGGTCTGTGCGATCAGTACAGGCCAACACCAAATTGTTCATTAATAATTAATTCAAACCCATGAACGACGATTTTGTTTTCATGGAATGCAATTAGTTTGTCTCTCTCTCTTTTGACAGGGGATTAGAATGTTGATTAAATTACTCATATCTACTTTAATTATACAACAAGATACAAAACCATCGTATTTCTATCGCTTTATTCAAACCTATTACGGATGTATGTAATTATGGATGAGTGAATGTAAAATACGAAAAAAATCATCGTAATTTACGGCAACTTTGAGCGTAATTTACGAATACGAAATCATAAATTACGTTTATGTAATCGCCGTAAATTACGTTTATGTAATTGTAATTTACGGCGATTTTGAGCGTAATTGACGCTTCAAATTCAAGCGTAAAAGGCGACTTCTTGAACATAATTTATGTTTAGGCTTTTCTGTATGTTGATTGTCTCCAAGTTTTGGGTCGAAACCAAAACAAAAAAAATGAATAATAATCCCTGTGAGGTCTAGACATTTTCCTCTAGCCCGTCAAATCCAATCGGTCGGAAGAGCCTGTGAGCGAGGTTGATAGGCTTTTTCGTTGGATTTTCTGAGCCCTTTCTCGCCCCAGATTTTCGTTAGACGGTACAGAGAAAAGCATCCCACCCACTCCCGTTGACTTCTGGCATCGAAAGACGGAGGCCATTAACCCTTGGAAAACCAATCCAGCCCTCTTACACACCACAGTTTACCTCCGCCGTGCCTCTATTGTACCTTTCCCCACTGTGGTTTCCATCCTCTCTTCTCATTCGAGTCCCTCGCACAACTGCTTGGAGGCTCTCCTGGGGATCCTCAGACGATAAAATCCTGATTATTACATTCAGAAGGGCCAGAGTTGTATCTCAACGCGATTCCCACCGTTTTATCAAGGATTTTCTCCATGCTTGGAGTGTATGAATGATGAAATTGTGAAAATTTCCTCCGGCTGTAACCTTGAGGTTCAAGTGTATTTTCGACATCAAAAGGATCCTCTTCGCCTTCACCAAGCCGCATTCTATGTCAGACACACTCGGTGTCCACTCGTCTCATGTGTTTTTCTTCGTTTTGGATTATTTGTATCTGCCAAGTTTCTATAGTTAGAGGCTGGGGACCGACGACCTCTATGCATATATCAGGTCTTTGGCGTGAGGATACTTTGACGTTATTTGTCTAGGCGAGGTGGTAATTGCTGAATTCGTATTGACACTTGGCAATATTTTGTTGTCACTTGATACTTTCAAATTGAATCAAATGGCTGGGATGATGCTCTAGAAAGGAAATCGGTGGAGAAGTGGTGCAACCAATCGAGTTGAAGGGGAACAGTTGATCTGGGTATTCTTCAGGGAAGTCAGAGAAAACTTATCCCTTATTTTGAGAGACTCCCACTGGCTCTTGAAAAAAAGGGGTTTTCTCACTCAAATCTGTAAAAAATTTCTAAAATTTAGGATCGAAAAATTTACTGAATCTTAATGAAGGGCGAATGTTAATTAATTTCAAAGAAAGTATCTGAGATTGAATATGCAAGTCTCTAATACTTGTGATTTTTTTGACAATTTTCCTGAATTTTCCACCCCGTGTGTCTGCACAAATAAAGTATACAATTGATGAAGAGTTATGCCCTTTTTCTTGTCAGATTCAATATTCCCTTTTTTAATTAATTATTTATAATTATTTTCATTGAGAAAAGCAATACAACCAATGAGAATTATGTGTCCTAATTTATCACCTGTTAAATTTTCGTACTACAATAAATGATTTGCTTATGTTCTAATTCCTCTATGCTCACTGAATAAGATTTTAATCATAATTACAATTCAATTCTTTCTAGAGGACCCTTTAGAGTGTGAATTTCTGAAATTCAATGTTTATTGATATTCTCATACAAGTGCGTGCCCGCACTGTTATCAATTTTTAGTTAATTCACACAGTATAGTATATTCCGTTCCGGCGGGCGCAAAGTTACATTTCCCTCCCGCGAAGCGGGAGGGAACTCTGACTTTGCGCCTACGCCGAGACGGAAAATCGCGTTCTAACCACGGGAAGTAAAATAAAGGACCCTCAGCCGCGTGCTTACCAACCTCGCCTTCGGCTCGGCTGGTAATTGCACTGGCGGCTGAGAATCCTTTATTTTCTCTCCCTAGGTTAGAAATATACTATTGTGCATCAAGGGCGGAAAGTCGTGTTTTCTCGCCCGAGGTGCACATGCTATTTTTTAACACGCCTGCAAAGAAAAGTTCGTATTTTGCTCTTTGATGAGCGAGAGGAAAGTGACTTCGTACTTTCCTCCCGCTCATCAGGGAGTAAAGTACGAACTTTCCGTGCAGGTGTGTAAAAAATTCAATTAATCTGTTGTTCATTCCGTCACTATAATTCCGTACTTGGAATATTGTCATGTTGTATTTTCAGCATCACATTAAGAATTAAAACTTAATTTGGAATACTGAGTCACAGTTTCTTTTCATTCATATCAGAAATTTTGTATTTAGATTTTAACCTTTTTTGTGAAAATCGAAAAAATCAATCATCATTTTCACTATATTATATTCTGATTCTCCTATCCTTAACGCCAAAAATGTGAAATAATTTCACAATTCTAGCCATTAACTTTGTTCAAAGAAAACCTTAATAAACGCAATATTAAGAAAGTAGAAAGTAGAATTATGATCTAAATAATTTAGACAATTATGATTTATTTATTCATGTTTCATAGAATGGTATTCAATTCTCTTTTTTTTGTTAGGCGGGCTTCATGAAAATTCGACTCAACACTATTGTACTCATGAAAATCGTCTCACTTTCTTCTTTCGTTCGTGATATCCGCCGTTTTTTGATTCAAGATGTTGCCCATACTTTTTTTTAGAAAGGAAATTAAGTTTAAAACAAGCAGGGGTAGAAGCCTATTTGATATAAGACGAATGACCGTTACTTATTTTTATTATTATGCTTTTCTTTTTTTCTTTTTCTACCAATTTCATTGGTAGTAAGCTTCCGAAGGGAAGCATATTAGAGATTAAAAGACCACCATTCAATGAAATGGTCTTTTAATCATAAAAGATGAGAACCAAATTCGATAGTGAGCCATCTATTTTTTCTTCTCAACTCGCATTTATAAAATCATCATTTTCTTTTACTTTCCCTGTCAATAAAAGTATGTTGTTCTATTCTGATTCAATTATTTCCTTTGATTTGCTTCCATTGGCAAGAAATATGAATTCCCCTCAAACCAGATCTCCATATTGTCACTGGGAAAGAATGGTCGGATGAAATCCCTGCTATCGTCTAATTTTTTAAATAATGTCAATATTTTACCTCACCCTCGCTCAATGCAATGATCTCTACAGGATGTTCAGAAGAAAATATCTAACCTTTTCATAAACTGGATTTATACCAAAAAATTAATATCTCCTAAACCACTGTGCCGATGGCACTGATTTAAAGTACGGACCTTTGGTATTATAAGAGAGATATACATGTCAAATTTCAACTTCATATCGTTTTTCTGTCACAAGTTATCAACCGCACAAAAATGAGAAAACAAAAAAAAAGACAAACGAGAATATCTCCAAAAGTTTCTATAGACGGGTATATATATTTTCAATGATATAGATAGTAGCAATCGAGACGGATATTTTGAAAAAAGAAAATTTTGAATCGGTGAAGTAGTTGACGAGATATTTTACAGAATAGATTTTCAGAAAAAATTGAATATCTTGCGAACCGCTCGACCGATTGACCTCATCGAAAATACGAACCGTCTATGTTACAAAAGCTAGCAGCATACCGAATTTCAAGTCGTTAGTCCATTTTTTTCATTGACTTATCGTGTGTACAACGTTTTTTATGAAAAAACGGATAAACGGCAATATCTCCAAACTTTGCACAAATCGGTATATATGATATGAGTGATCTAGATAGAGATCATCGAGACGAATAGTTCGAAAAAAAAATTGAAATCGGTGCAGTTGTTGGCGAGATATTGCGGAAAAACGAAATTTAAACAAGTGAGTATATCTCAGGAACTACTTGACTGATCGAGCTGAAACGAAGCACCAAAGTGAGGCTCATTCATAGCTATCATGAGCGGAAATTTCAAATTTTTAGCTGCAAATTTCACCGTATTTACGTTAAATTTTCTAAAATTGAATCACGAAAAACCCGAATCTGCACACACATACATACAGACACCCCCCTAAAAACATTATTTCTTTACGTTTCATGATGTTATAGACCATTTGCAACCAAAATTAGAGAATCGAAAAATCGACCAAAAACAATGCTTCCCTTCGGAAGCAAAAGAGACGAAATTCGTATTCCAACAAGTTCCAAATATGTTCAAAATGCGCCATATTCTCAACGAAAATAAAAATCCATCACTCAATCAAAATTCAATTTTTCACAAGTGTTGAACTATTTCAAATTAAAGTCTGGGAGAAATTCGCCAGGGTTATTTTCCAAGAATAAAATATAAATTTAGCGTATTCAAGTGGACGTGTTGCCAACTGGAACAACTATTTTCGGTGATATTGGGATGATCTACTTCGTTTGAGGGCTAAATAGTATTCAAAGTTATTGAACCAATAAATACTTTATAAAATTATTATTCATATTTTGTTTATTTAACTCTGTACTCTGAATACAAATGTTGATGGAGTTGTGACCCAGATAGTCATTTTTATCTCAAATAGAGGAACAAATTAAGGGTATACAACATTTTACTGGGAAAATAATTGGCTTGTCAAAAAGTCTTGAAAACTTGGTAAATTAGTTTCATTTCTGACAATTGTGATCATTCCAGAATATGTGGAGATTACGTTCCAAATAACGTCGGAAGAGCCAGATTTAGTGAAATTTTTCAAAAGACTTTTTTATGAAATCCTCGACGAAAAAGGTTTCCTGTCATTTTATGGTGAAACCGGTCATTACGTAGATAATCACCCCATTAATACACAGAAAATGAAAGGATTGTCACAGAACTCCTCATGTCGAATTTTTTATGAACTACAAAAAATATCTTTAGAGAGATTTACAGAAATTTATGAAATTACCTTTTTTGCAGGCAAATTCGATGAACTAGAAAGTTTTGCTCACCATTTTCTCATAAAACTGGACATTTTCTAGACAATCATCTAATTGATTGAGTCGTATAGTCGTAAAATGCGAAAAGTCCGTAAAATATAGATAGGGTAAATAGGTTAATTTCTGGATGGGGGTTAGTTTCTGGACGATTTCAACTTGCATTGAGTATGTAATCAATTACTTTTTCTATTGATAGATATTGAATAAATAAATGAAAATATGGCCCAGTCGTCCAGAAATTAGGGGTTTCGACTGCATTCAACTATTTCAGTAGCAAAGTGGTCAAACGGTTGAAGTCAATTTAGTCTTGCGTTGAATTTTCCAGAAATATTTCCGAATTTGAGGGAGATAGCGACATTTTCATAATAACATTTTTTGTAGAGCGAATTGAGTGCTACTAAAAAGGTCATGAGAAAAATTTTGCTATCTCCTTTAGATTTCGAAATATTCATTGAAAACTGGCCAATAGCCAAAATCGACGTGAACCGTTTGACCACTTCGCTACTGATTTCTTAATTTAATTATTCTTTGTTTTGTCATTTTCATCTCAAATAATTTTACCATTAAAAATAAAACCGTTAACCGTTAATTTTACCGTTTAAATAATTTTAACCGTTTTATAGCCAAAATCGACTTGAACCGTTTGACCACTTCCTTACTGATTTCTTAATTTAATTATTCTTTGTTTTGTCATTTTCAAAACATTCTTAAAACATTCTTGAAGGTTTAGGAGCCATCATATCCCCATTTAGGTTTCTTTTATTTTAGATCCTACCCTGAATCTCGAATGTCCCTTAACCGTCCAGCAATTGGCCTGTTCACCCTAGATTATTCTGCAAATATCTTCGAAATCCCAAGCTTCAGAGCAGACTTTTTAAAATCACCTTTCTTGTGATGAAATTTTCCATTTACGAAAATTTTTTTCGACGATGTCCTCTCAACTCATCAGTATAAATAATTTCGAAATAGGCTGCATATGATTTCTAAACTTGCGCTCAAGGATACTTTTTTCTCATTCACAATTACTTAAATTGAATTCTCCATGACAAAATAACAGCGGAAACACACATATCCAGTAATCCGAAACCTTAGACTCCCCACTTTTTCGAATTACATATATGTAATACGAAAAGTTGTGCAACCGGATTTTCCTAGTAGCCGGTGGCCCCGTTTCGTTGGTTAATTGCACATGATAAATTGTCGTTTCCGGTCCTCAGAACAGCCCTGTCTCCGCCACAGAGCCAACAACCCCAGTCGTTTCCAGTGGTAAAATCCCCACCCACACCTGTACACAACTTAAACCACCTTCACCCTTTTTTTTCTCCTCATTTGTGAGTGTTTTTTTTCTCTTTAATTTTATCTTCACGGGATTTCCATTCTCTAGACCCACGCGTTCACGTTCCCATGGTTAAAATGCAATAGCGAGGGTAATTAACGCCAGTTACCATCGTTCAGTGGCTTGTATACACATGGACAATTTGATTATCATGTTCAATTTGTTCGACAACATTTTGTTAATTATATTAACTACTGTGGGTCGTAATTTATGGGTTGTAATTTCAAAGGTTCAGAGAAATGGTTTAACTCGATTCTGGGATTATCTCGGAAATGAGTGACATTAGGAGGAATCATCGGGAAACCTTTTTAGTAGATAATTTTTTCAGCTATAAATACCATTTTTTATTTTTTTCCAGATGTCTACTCATTTTCGAAATAATAAACCACCTGATAATGATTGCGTCATTTCCTCCACTCGTTTTATATAGTTTCCTCCAACTTGATCAACCTCAAGTTGTTAACAATAGAGGGGCCCGATAGTGTGATTTTATCGGAAAATATTAATTTAAGTTTTTGTAGAGAATTGACTCAGAAACAAAAAAGCCTCATCATGGTTTACCCTACTAATTACTCAGTTGTTTCAACAAATGATTTACATGATTTTCATCGACTCAAGTTTGAGCACTTATATCGAAATACCAGCAGTTTCTCATATTAACATATCTAAAAAATCGTTGAACAGCGAAAATACTAGAATAACCATGCTTCAATATGGTGCTTATCTCTACGATAGTTAGAGTATATAATCATACAAGTAGAAAAAAGTTGGAGAAAAATTACCGAACAAGTTCAAGTAATTATGAAGCGAACGCGATTTTCAGTACTATTTCACCTTGAATAGGAGAAGAAGTACGAGACTAATAGTGAATTTTACTCCTTTGGCCCAGGAAAATTTACTGAACGTGAGGTTCATTTGTACCGCAACTATAAAATTTACCCTCCATCCCATAAAAAATTAGCCCAGTGAACGTGAATAATTGCTCGAATTTTTCGTATAAGTTTTCTGTAACGGAGAATGATTTTTACTGAACTCGATTGGTAAAAATTCAATTCCATCCGTCCCCATGATCTTCAGATAGGTACAAAACAAACAATACCCTATACTGTTGAAAATTTTCGTCTGAATTTTCCGTGCCAAATCCCGGAAATTTTTATCGTATTCAATTTCTACTGAAATTTCAGGAAATCTTGTCATTGAAGGAACAGATATTCCATTGATTTTTTGTCCGAATAATCTGATAATCAATAAAATACTTGATTTTTCAGTTCAATTATTCCGTGAAAATTCATAAAAATCAGCAAAATTCAGGGAAATATTCATGATAATTTCCTCAATTCTAATTTTGATCAATCAGAGTACGGAATTCGGGGTCACATGACATGTTTCACACTCATAATTTCCACGGCTACAGGGACATTATCAGTCTAATAATTTCCCTGTAGTTTGTCAATTGTTTTCTACGAATTTGACAGATATGCCTTACATTTTGATGAAATGTGTCCCGTAACCCCGAACACCGCACCCTGATCGACCAAAATCAGAATTGAAGCAATTGTCCTCCGAATACTCCTCCACCTTCAAAATTCATCGGATATTTCCCTCAAGTTTTCCTACATATCAAGGATTGGGATCACTGCAAAACTGACTCCCTGGTTGCTATGCAATAAAACATTCGGGAAATATTCGATAATTTTGAAAGTCTTGGGGTATAGCCGAATATTCATGTTTCATTAAAAAATCAATCAATTTGTCAGGACAGTGACACTGAATGCGATTTAGGGGAAAAATCATGAAATTTCAGATTTCACCGAAAATTCAATGTAATTTTACACTGAATATTCATATTAGATTGAAAATTTAAATAAATTAAGGAAGTCTCATCTTTATGTAGCTTAAAATTTTGGAATTTTCCTAAATTTTCAGTGAAACCTGAAATTTCATAATGTTTTTCCCCTAAATCGTATTCAGTGTCACTGTCCTGAAAATTGCTAGTCAACTGTCCATGAAATTTCATTTTTTTTCTAACAGTGAAGCTATTATTGGTGAGTATTCAATGTTGTATTTCAAGCAATACATGTGAATGGATGAAGTGGTAGTATCGAAATAAATGAGAGCGATCAATGTTAGACATCAAGTGGTCTCATCTTGAGGTTTACTTAGCGGCCAGCCGTGACCCAGAGTACCACGCCTTGGAGTAATACTTGTACTGGAACGCCTCCAGCATGCGCGGAATTGATCCTGACACCGAGAACGAAATGCCTTATACAACACAACACAACTGGGTGACGAAGGGGGGAATTTAAATGGGAAGTCACGCTAGGCTCGTTGGCGCCTTCTTAAGCGGTGTCTTAAATTATCTCACGGCATCTGACTCTCGTTACACCTGCACTCCGGGAATTATTCAGAGTGCAATTAATTATTGTGTTCTGATTAATCACTTTGGATGGGTGGGGAAATATTTTCGTAACATCGGAGGTGTTATCATCAGTTTCACGGAACAAATGGAAATGCAAATTAAGCACAAAATTGTAGTTGAACATCAGAACTTTTATTCAAGCCCAATTTTATACTAGGTTGCCAGATATCTTCCAATTGCTATTATTCAAAACTCTTGCGATCTGGAGTTGATTCTATCTTGAAAAGTTGACAAATATTTGAAAAATTGGAAAGTATTGGTGCGAATGGTAAACCTGTAGCGAAAAAGTAAACGTATAGCATTTGTAAACAAGGGGACAATTGCTCTTTTTTATAACTAGATGAGTTCTTTTTGCGAATAAATTAGTTATTTGCTTCCGAATAAATATTATTTCGTAGATCCGCATCCACACGGACTCATGATGCCTCAACCTTGTTTTGAGCCTAATTTCGGACTCATACTTTTGACCCTTATTGGTGACCCACATTTTTAACCCTCTTTCCTGATCCTTACATCTTACCCTCATTTCTAACCCTCATCCGTAAACCATATTTCTGGCTCTTGTGACCCTCAGTTCTGACCCTCGTGACTCTTACTTCTGACCTTTCTTTTCGACCCTCATAAATTCGACCCTTGTAAATATCAGTTTTAACCTTTATTTCTAAACTTTCTGACCCTCACTTTTAACTCTCATCACAAGATAATTTTGACCCTCACAACCCCGTATTTTTGACCCTCATAAATATTAGTTTTGACCTTGATGACCCGTATTTTGAATTCTCGTTTCTGGATTTTGTGAAACTCAGGCCTGACCCTCATGGCTTTTAGTCAAGACTTTCCACCCGAGGTGTCCGATTTTTTAACACGCCTGCAGCAACTTTGTACTTTGCTCTTTGATGAGCGGGAGGAAAGAGAGTACTTTCTGTCGGAGGCAGTAACTTTCCACCCTAGGATGGAAAGTGCTCACTTTCCTCCTGCTCATCAGGGAGGAAAGTATGAACTTTCCGTGCAGGGGTATGAAAATTAGTATATTGTGCATCAAAGGCGGAAGGTCTTGACTTTCCGCCCGAGGTGCACATGCAATTTTTTGCCACGCCTGCAAAGGAAAGTTCGTATTTTGCTCTTTGACTAGCGAGAGAAAAGTATGAACTTTCCGTCCAGGGGTGTGAAAAGAATTATAGTAGTTTCAGAACAACATACTTGTCGAAATTCCTAAAGAAAAAATAGTATATTTCCTACCTAGGGAGGTAAAATAAAGGAGTCGTGCCCACGTGCAGAATTACCACCCGAGCCGAAGGGGAGGGTGATAAGCACGTAGGTAAGGGTCCCTTATTTTACTTCCCGTGGTGAGAACGTTATTTTTCATCACGGCGTAGGAGCAAAGTCAGATTTCCCTCCCGCGAAGCGGGAGAAACAGGGAGCAGGGAGCGGGGGAAATGTACACTTTGTGCCCGCCGTGGTGAAAAATTATTTCCAACAGGTGTATTTTTTCACCCCTTAGTTGCCCCTTACCTCTTTGAACGCACAATCGGGCAATTGTTAGAGTAAACTCGGCAACGTTGAAAAGCCTAAAGAAAACGGCGGCGAATCCCCGCGGAGGTGACCAAGTTGCAGGGTCGCATAGGGTAACAAGACTAGGGTTAATACGTTGCAAAGTATCATTCGAATAATGCTGATCAAACATGAATGTTTTTAATGGAGGGATCGATCTACGGGTCAAGGAGTTATTAATAATGAGAACTTCCCGAGTGGAAATTGCTTCAGGTCTGCCTGAAGTATGATCAGATCTTGATCCAGTTTTCGTAAGATTTGACTTATCAGGTGATTTCTGATGAGAACTTGACCGAGTTTTGATCTAGTGGATCGGATTCCAAAAACTACCGGCGAGTTCAGATCAAGTTCTGCTCAGGTAGGCGTGATCAGGTGACGCCTGATGAGGACCTGACTAAGTTTTGATCCAGTCGATCGGTTCCCAAAAACTAACGGCGAGTTCAGATCAAGTTCTGATCAGGTAGGCATGATCAGGTGACGCCTGATGAGGACCTGACTACGTTTTGATCCACTCGATCGGATCCCAAAAACTTCAGACGGGCTCAGATATAGTTCTGATCAGGTAGACATGATCTCAGTCGGAGGTCAGGTCGCCTAAACCTAATGTGATCCGATTCGCATTTGATGCAATTGATTTTCATTTGAACGGGGTTAATGGAAGAAAAAATGATAAGGTTCGGATCCGGTCTATTTGATCTTATTTTGAACAAACCTTTTCCGAGGATCAAATTTTTAATTAATTAAAATTTTTAATTAATTAAAAAGGGTGGGGCAAAATGGAACGGTGGGGCAAAATGGAACGGCGGGGCAAAATGGAACGCGGGGCAAAATGGAATGCTACAAAAAAGGAATATAGAGCGAAATTCAGAGTTTTTTTTTCACCTTATGTGAGCTCAAAAATGATGAATGATCAGGGTTAAGTCATTGACATCAGTCTACTCTGTACTTATCGCTATCTTGTAATCTAAGGGAGATAGGAGAATTTTGATACAGACCTTTTTATAGAGAATTTCAATCTTCATTGTAAATAAGATAATTCAAGGTTAAAAAACTGAAGAAAAATCTGATGTCTGTAAATTCAACTATAGAGTAATATACGATTATAGATAAATAAATAAGACCTTTGGAATATTATTATTGTTCTATGAATAAATTGAATATTAAAAAAATGTCCTATAGTTTTTGAAAACCAAAATTCACTACCGTTCCATTTTGCCCCACTCTCCCCTTTTCTTGAAAATTAATAGAAACCTGGAAAGTTACGGTAAATGAATTTTTGAATTTTCAATTGATTGAAAATTGAAGAATACATTATATGATTTAGTTTACTAAAGTTTACTAATGTTTTGATAGAAAATTCAGATGAGTTGAGGAATTCTCATCCTTTTGCTCTTCAAAAATTTCGAATTCCAATGAATTTTCATTATTTTTCCCCTGTATCGAAATCAGTCACTGTTTTGAAAATATTTAGAAAACTGCTCATGAAATTTCAGTTTTCTTTCAGCTATTTAACCTACCAAAGGAGAGGAACACGTCACACGTTATCTCAAATCATTCGTTCCGGTGTCATACACTGAGAGAAAAATCCTCATAATATCACAAAACTAATTTCTTGTGCCAAATATTTCATCTCGTGAGGAGAAATTTCTTGGGATAAGAATTTTTTGTACCGTTCCATTTTGCCCCACAGTTCCATTTTGCCCCACCCTCCCTTAATTTTTCAATTAATTTTAAATTGATTTTTAAATTAATTTTTAATTAATTAATTGTGCGGAGAGAGGGAGGGGTGGCTCAATAACTACATATAGTCAAAGTGTCACACTCACAAGCAAATTATCTTGACTAGAAAAAAACTTATCAAGCTCCCATTTGTTCATTAGTGTTATGATTATCAGGATTATTATCCATTAATGAAGTGGATAAAATTTTAACTAAACTAATTTTCTCTCTGAATATACGCGCAAATCGGCGAGATTATAAATAATCTCCAAGTCAACAAATACCTAGATACAGATCATATAGGCAAAAAGGAGTCCCCGTAATAACAATAGCGCGATTGTCTAGTGGTTAGGGCTCATCGGAAAAAATTCGAAGGGTTTTTCAACGGTAATCACAGTGTAGGGATTTATTAGGAGAGGCCATCTATCGTGAAAAAATTGAATTATCTTTTGTTTTGAATTAGTTATCACTGATGATTATTATTGATTCCGGCGGGCAAGTCATGCATCAGGTTTGAATACGTCAGCTTGATCAAATCCGGAACTGTTAGGCCTGATCAAGTCTTGATTGAAAACCGCGTTACATGACTGATCAGGACTTGATTCAGTCATCAGATCATTTTCTGATCAATCATCAGGCCTGACCTGATCCAGTCCTGACTTGGATCTGACCAAAATTTCCATTCGGGTTTTTTCAAGACGCCTCAGAGGAACGGACACTTTTGACACTTGAGGGTATTATTCACGGGTTAAACCGCGCGATACTGTCATCCTTTTTCTCCTTTGAAGACTTTCCTGAAGCCGGTCTATACTTGGACAAACCTCAGAAATATTCATGAAATCTCCGAGAGTACACACCTGATTGCCACCATATCACACTTCGATTCTGCGCTCCTGAAATGTGATATTCGAGCATACGTGACCACAATTTCGAGATGTATAAAAATAGAATAGTGGATTTTTTTAAGGGTTTTAAGGCCTTTGAATGGTCTGTAAACCTATCTCCACTTTTTGGTGTTTTGTTTGTTTGTTTTTCTTTCAATTAAAATAATTTATGCCACTCATGCCTGAAACCGGCTGGATTACACACTCGACGCTTCGCGTCTCGTGTCTAATTCAGCCGGTTTCAGGCTTCGTGACATAAAATTTTGTTCAGTACTTGTTGGGAAATTTCGTCCTTAACGTGTGTGGTTACATCACTCGCCTTCGGCTCATGCTGTAAACCCCACACACGTTAAAGACGATATTGCCCCACACGTGCTGAAATATACTATTATCGCATCGAAATAAATTGATTCAATAAAAAAAAATATAGATAGATAGATAGACATCAATTTTACAAGACACGGCGAGAAAATTTTCTAATGTATAGAAAATATTTATTTGAGAAAAGAAAATTATATTAGGAGTGATTGTTCTTCACGGAACTCGAATAAATCCCCATTTATCACTATCGTTCCACATTACGTCATAAATATATTATACTAGGGGGCTACGCCCCCTGTTCGCACCGCTTGCCAACCCCCATATGACTGATCCTTATTCTGACCCTTGTGACCCTTAATCTAAACCTCGTGACCCTTACTATACCTCTCGTGACCCTTAATTTTGGAGTCTCAATTTCGAGCACCAAATTGTTATCACCATAAGTCGATTTAGATTTTTACAATATATAGAGATATGGAGACCCTTATTTTGACTTGTAATCCTTAGTTTTGGACCCCCATGGCCTTTATTTGGATCTGTAATCTGACTTTTGTGATCCTTAATCTGACCCTTGTGACCCTCATCTGGATCCTTATTCTGACCCTCATTATAACCCTCGTGAATATTATTTTGACCGTGGTGACCCTTAGTTTCTGACGCTTGGTTGTTGACTCCCATGTCCCTTATTTGGACCCTAACTCTGATCCTTGCGACCCTTAATCTGATCCTTGTTATCCTTATTTGGACCCTTATTCTGACTCTTGTGGCCCTTATTCTCGCCGTCATAAGCCTTTTTTTCACCCATGTAACCCCTATTTTGATCCTTTTAAGACTTATTCTGACCCTCATGACCCTTGTGTCCTTAATTTCTTAATTTCGAGTACCAAATTTCTATCATTCGAAGTCAATTTGGATTTTTATAATATAGATACACGTCAAAACTTTGGAAGTGCATAACAAAATTATGAAAATAATAAATACTTGAAGATTTATGATTCTTAGATGCGGTTTGAGTGAGTTCATCTGCGACAAAATCATTCTTGAGTACACGAATATTTTAAAACATTAGACCTTTTTCGGGCCACGTGAGTTGAGATGCCTGGGAGAATCAAGCGATTGATGAACAATTACTTGTCTCAAGTAAATATGTTTCGGATATTAAGTTATTCCTCAGTGTACAAAAATATGATGAGTTTTACAATTAATGATGGTTTTTCAATGCGTGGGGAAATTGCATAATGAGTTGAGTCGACACGAATAATTTTTTATTGAATTATCTTGGTAATGAGTGATAGCAAAAAATATGGAAATAATTTTTGTCATAGGTAATTTTTTTACTATGAGAATGTCTCTCCACATTGTTTCTCAAAATCACTAATTCCTTCGATAAATATCTAGTTGGAAAGACTCTATATTCAAGAAAAAGCAACTTATCTCTTAATTAGGTAATTATCTCAATACTGAGTGATCTGTAAATTTTCTCAGCAGCAACAACGGTTTCGTAAAATTTCTTCCTACAGGAAGACAATCTACTAAAGATTATTATAGAATCTAGATAATCGGACAATTTTTTCGAAAATTCATATTCTCAGTAACAATATCACAAGAGTTTCAAAATTATTGAAAAATTTAACAAAGTTTTGTTGCATGTATAGCAATGAATGTATGAAGTTTGTATCTCTGATGAGAAATAATCTTCCTCCGTTAGTGCTGTAATGAAAACTTTAAAATTAGTGTTGGAGAATGCGTCAACTTCTCTATTATCGTTCCTTAAGGATAATCGGGCGAGCCTGGAGGGTTAGAAAAAAAGCAGCCATTTTTTTCTTTTTTTTACGTATTCTTTAAATGATGGAAAATGCGTATGCAAAGTTTTAGACTGCTGGGGAGCATGGTTAATTTATTATGAATTTTTGAAAAAGTGGTCATTTAACCCGTGATCTTATGGAAATCACCAAAAAAACTGCAAAACCCAAGGAAAAAATGCAGCCGAAGTCATGAAACTTTAGACACATTTAGAACATATGATCAATGATTTTTCGAGTGAAAAAGATTGTCGCCTAGGAGCATTGTTTATTAATAATAGCGAGAAAAGTACTCAAAAATGAAATTTCTGCGCACGCATCCCAAACGAGCAGCAACGTCCCAAGTACCGATCGGGTGGGGGTAGCGCG